>NW_026005926.1:37378-84237 GCF_001458135.2 Marmota marmota marmota | reverse complement strand
GAGACTTATCTCACCTGGATTTCATGGGGAGCTTGTATACCACCTTAGCCAGGGTAGAGCGGACTCGCCTGTCCATGCGGAATACCAGTCTCACCTGTGTGTAGGGGGTTGCTTATATAGTGCCTTAGCCAGGGTAGAGAAGATTTGCCCCTCCAGGCGTGAGACCCCTCCAACCAGGGTGTCAGGGAAAGCTAGTATATCACTGCAGCCAGTATAGAGGGGACTCGCCCTTCAGGTGGGAGAACCCTCCCATATGGGTGGGAGGGATCACTTAAAACACCATAGGCAGAGTAGAGGGGACTCGCTCCTCCAAGCAGGAAACCCCTCCCACCTGGTTGCCTGGGAGAGCTGGTACACCCCATCAGCCAGGGAAGAGGGGAGTCATCCCTCTAGGCGGGAGAACCCTCCCACCTGGGTGTCAGGTGGAGAAGGTATACCACTGCAGCCATGGTACTGTGGAATTACCCCTCCAGGTGGAAGTCCCCTCCCACCTGGGTGTCAGATGGAGGACCTATACCCCAGCAGCCAGGCTAGAGGCAACTGGAACCTCCAGGCAAGAGTCACCTCCCACCTGGGAAGGGGGTAACTCCTATCCCTTCTTAGGTAGGGTAGAGGGGACTCTCCCCTTCAGGCTAAAGACACTTCCCACAGGGATGCCTGGTGAGGGGGGGGTCATATACAGTTGCAGCAGGGGTAGCAGTGACTCCCCCATCCAGGTGGGAGACCTCTTCCTCCTGAGGTTAGGAGGGGGCTCTTGTACCCCTGAAGCCAGGGTTGAGGGGATTCGTCCCATGTCTAGGCAGGAGACCTCTACCATCTGCGTGTCACAGGGAGTTCCTCTATGGCTGCAGCAAGGGTAGATCGAACTTGCCCTTCCAAGGGGAGACCCTTCCCACCTTGGTGTCTGGGTAAGCTCCTATACATCTGCAGCCAGGGTAGAGGGGACTCATCTCTTAATTCAGGAGACCCCTTCCAACCTGGGTGTCCAGGGGAGCTTGAATACTGCAGCATGCAGGGTAGAGGGGAATCGCCCCTACAGAAGGGGTGTAGGGGGAGATCTCCTATACTGTGCAGCAGGGTAGATGAAACACAACCCTCCAGATGGAAGCCTCTCACACTTGGGTGTACTGGAAGCCCTTATACGGCAAGAGCTAAAGTAGAGGGGACACCTCTCCCATCCAGGCGGGATACCCCTCCCACCTGGGTGTCAGGGGGAGCTCATATACCCCAGCATCCAAGTTAGAGGCGACTTGCACAGCAGACGAGAGACATCTTCCATTTGGGAATGGGAAAACTCCTATACCACCTTTGCCAGGGTAGAGGGTACTTGCCCCTCCAGGCGGAACACCCCTCTCAATTGCGTGTCAGGTGAAACTCATATACCCTAGAAGCCAGGGTAGAGGTGACTCGCACCTTCAGGTGACAGAAACCTTCTACCTGATTATGGGGGTAACTCATATATTGCCTTAGCCAGGGTAGAGGGGACTCGCCCCTTCAGGTGAGAGACCCCTCCCATCTTGTAATAGAGGGGAGCTCTTATATCACAGCACCCAGAATAGAGGGGACTCGCCCATCCAAGCAGGAGACCCCTCCCACCTGGGTTTTTCAGGTTGCTGGTAAACCCCTCAGCCAGTGTAGAGGGGACTCATGCTCCAGGAGGAGGACCCTTCCCACCTAGGTGTTGGAGGTGCTCCTATATGGCTGCAGACAGGGAGAGGTGACTCACTCCTCAAGGCAGGAGACTTCTCCCACCTGTGTGTCTGGAGGAACTAGAATACTACAGCAGACCGGGATTAGGAAAATCACACTTCCAGTCAAGAGACCCCTCTAACCTGGGTTTCGGGAGGAACTCCTATACCACCTCAGACAGAATAGAGGGTACTTGCCCCTCCATGCTGGAGACCCCTCCCACTGGGGTGTCAGGGGGAGCTCCTATACTGCTGCTGCCAAGATAGACTGGACTCTCACCTCTAATGGGAAGACCCCTCCCACATGGGTGTCTTTTGGAGCTTATATACAGCTTAAGCCATGGTAGAGGGGACATGACCCTTCAGGCATGGGACACCTCCCACCTGCATGCCAAGGGAACTCATATATCCCAGTAGCAATGGTAGAGGCGAGTCACCCATTCAAGCGGGAGACCCCTACCACCTGGATGTACTGGGGTGGGGGCTCCTATACCGCTCCAGCCAGGGTAGCAGGGATTCACCCCTGCAGAGAAGAAACCCCTCCCACCTGGGTTCGGGGGAGCTCCTATACATTTGCAGCCAGGGTAAAGGGGAGTCGCCCTACAGACGGGAGACCCCTCCTACCAGGGTGTTGGTGGACGCTCCTATACTACCAGAGCCAGAATATAGGAGTTTGCTACTATATGCGGGAGACACCTCCCACATAGGTGTCAAGGGAGCTCTTATAGGGTACCAGCCAATGTAGAGAGAACTCCCCCCACCAGACAGGAGACCCCTCCCACCTGGGTGTCAGGGGGAGCTTGTATACCACCACAGCCAGGTTAGAGGGGACTTGCCACTCCATGTGGGAGACTCCTCTTGCATGGGTGTCCTGGGGAGCTCCTATACCGCTGCAGCCACCATAGAGGGGACTCGCCTGTCCAGGTGGGAGACTCCTCCCACCTGTTTGTCAGATGGAGCTCATATAACACTGCAGCAAGGAGAAAGGGCACTTTCCCCTCTAGGCGGGAGACCCCTCCCACGTGGGTGTCCTGGGGAGCTCATATACTGCCATAGCCAGGGTAGAGGGGACTCACCCTTCCAGTCTGGAAACCCCTCCCACCTGGGTGTCTAGTGGGAGTACATACACCACTGCAGCCAAAGTAGAACGGACTTGCCCCTCCAGGCAGGAAACACTTCCCACCTGGGAGTCAGGGGGAGCTCTTATACTGACAAAGCCATGGTAGAGGGGACTCTCCCATCCAGGCGGGAGACCCCTTCCACCTGGGTGTCCTGGGGAGCTTCTATATAGCTGAACCCAGGGTACTGGGGCCTCACCCTTCCAGGCGGGAGACCCCTCCCACCTGTGTGTTGGGAGAGTTCTTTTATCTCCAAAGCCAGGGTAGAGGGGACTCTCCCCTCTTGGTGGCATGCTCTCCCACCTAGGTATGGAGGGGGAGCTCCTAAAGAGTTGCAGACAATGTAGAAGGGATTCACCACTCCCATCGAGATACCTGCCTGGGTGTCAGGGGTAGCTCCTATACCAGCCCCCATCCAGGGTAGAGAAGACTCACCAATCTAGGAGGGAGACACCTCCCACCTGGTTGTCAGAGGAGGCTTTTATATAAAGACAGCCTGGGTAGCAGGGACTCTACCAGCCAGAGGGGAGGCCCTTCCCCTCCTGGGTGTCTGGGGGAACTCATACACACCCGAAGCCATAGTAGAGGGAACTTGCCCCTCCAGGAGGGGGACCCCTCTCACCTGAGAGTCATGGGAGCTCATATACCCCAGAGCCATGATAGAGGCAACTTTCCTCTCCAAGCGGGAGACCCTTCCCACCTGCATGTCTTTGTGGGGATCCCATACTGCTGCAGCCAGGGTAGCAGAGACTTGCCCCTCCATGGGAGAGACCCCTCCCACCTAGGTGTTGGGGGAGCTCCTGTACCTTCGTAGCCATGGTAGAGGGGACTTGGCCCTCCAGTCAGGAGACCCTTCCCACCTGGTTGACAAGGGGAGCTTGAATACTGCCGCAGCCAGGTTAGAGGAAACTCGCCCCTATAGGCGGGAGACCTCTCCCACCATGGTGTGTGTGGGAGCTCCTATACTGTGACAGTCAGGGTAGAGGGCTTTGCACCTGCAGGCGGAAGACACTTTTGAACTGGGTGTCCAGGGAGCCCTTAGAGGGCACCAGCCAAAGTAGAAGGGATTAGACCTTCCAGGCAGGAGACCCCTCCCACCTGGGTGTCAGGGAAAGTTCCAATACTGCTGCAGCCAGGGTAGAGGGTACTCGCCCATGCTGACGAAAGACCCTTCCCACCTGTGCTTTGGGGTTGGGTTAGCTTGTATACAGCCTTAGTCAAGGTAGAGGAGACTTGCCCCTCCATGCGAGAGACCCCTCCCACCTGGGTGTCTCGGGGAACTTGTATACCGCTGCAGCCAGGGTAGAGGGGAATTGATGATCCAGGCTGGCAACCCCTCTCACCTGGGTATCAGAAAAGCTTGTATCCTGCCACAGCCAGGAGAGAGGGGACTCACCCCTCTAGGTGGGAGACTCCTCCCAGCTGGGTGTCAGAGGAAGCTTGAATACTGCCACAGCCAGAGTAGAGGCTACTCACCCCTCCAGTCAAGAGACCCCTCCATCCTGGGTGTAGGAGGGAGGCCCTATACCGCCTCAGATAGAATAGAGGGGACTCGCTGCTCCATGCGGGAGACCTCTCCCACCTGGGTGTTTATGGAAGCTCATACACAGCCACAGCCAGGGTACAGGGGACTCACCACTGAAGGCGGGAGACCTCTCCCACCTAGGTGTCAGGGGAAGCCTTTATACTGCTGCAGCCAGGGTAGAGTGTACTTGCCCCTCCAGGCAGAAGACCCCTTTCACATGGGTGTATGGTGGAGCTCTTGGAACTCTTATACCTCTGCAGCCGTGGTAGAGGGGATTTGCCCATGGGAGGGCCCTCCCACTTGGGAATCATGGTAGCTCCTATACCCAAGCAGCCATAGAAGTGGCAGCTCCCACCTCCTGGTGAAAGACCCATCCCACCTGGGAATCAGTGGGAACTTGTATACTGCCGCAGCCAGGGTAGAGGGTACTAGCCCCTCCAGGTGGGAGAACCCTACCACCTGGGTGTTGGGGGGTGGGACTCCTATACCCCACAGCTAGGGTAGCAGGGACTCACTACTCCAGGGGAGACACCCCTCTTACCTGGGTGTTGGGGGAGCTTCTATACTTCTGCAGCCAGGATAGAGGGGACTCACCCCTTCAGTCGGAGACCCTTCCCACCTGGTTGTGGGGTGTGCTTTAATACTGCTGCAGCCAGAGTAGAGGAGACTCGCCCCTACAGGCGAGAGACCCCTTTTACCAGTGTGTTTCTGGGAACTCTTATACTGCCACAGCTAGGGTAGATGAGTTCGCCTCTGCAGGAGGGAGACCCCTCCCACCATGGTATCCAGGGAGCTCTTATAGGGCACCAGCCAAAGTAGAGGGGACACACTCCTCCAGGTGGGAGACCCCTCCAACCTATGTCAGGGGGAAATTGTATATCGCCTTAGCCAGGCTAGAGGGGAATTGCCCCTCCATGAGGGAGAACATTCCCACCTGGGTGTCTGGGGGAGCTTATATACCGCTGACACCAGGGTACAGGGGACTTTTTACTCCTTGAGGGAGATCCCTCCCACCTGGTTGTCCAGGAGGAGCTCCAATACTGCTGCAGCCAGGGAGACCCCTCCCAAGAGGGTGTCCAGGGAGCTCTTATATGCCACCACGCAAAGTAGAGGAGAGTCGACCCTCAAGGCAGGAGACCCCTCCCACCTGGGTGTCCTGGGAGCTCTTATATGGCACCAGCCAAAGTAGAGGAGAATCGCCCCACCAAGCAGTAGACCCCCCTCCAACCTGAGTGTCTGAGTGAGCTTGTACACATCCTAATCCATTGTACAGGGGACTCGCTGCTCTCTGTACCTATAGGGGGAGATCCTATACCACTGCAACTAGGGTTGAGGGGATTCGCACTTCCAGGAAGAGTGCGAATTCTGTGGGAGCTCCTTTACCGCTGCAGCCAGTGTGGAGGGGACTCGCCCCTCCAGTCAAGAGACCACTCTGAGCTGGGTGTCAGGGGAGCTCCTATACTGCAACATCCATGGTAGAAGGGACTCACCACTCTAGACGGGAGACCACTCCCACCTGGGTGTCTGCAGGTGGAGGCACATATACCTCAGCAGCCAGGGTAGCTGAGAGTCACCCCTCCAGGGGAGATACCCCTCCCACCTGGGTGTTGGAGGAGCTCCTATACCTCCGCAGCCAGGGTAAAGGGGACTCGCCCCTCCAGTTGGGAGACCCCTCCCACCAGGGTGTCGGGGGGAGCTCGTATACTACTACAAGACCCCTCCCACCTGGGTGTCCAGGAAGCTTTGATAAGGCTCCAGCCAAAATAGAGGAGCTCACCATTCCAGGCAGGAGACCACTCCAACCTGGGTTTCCGGGGGAGCTTGTATACCGCCTTACCCAGGGTAGAAGGGACTTTCCCCTCCATGCAGGAGACCCCTCTTACCTGGGTGTCTAGGGGAGATTGTATAATGCCGCAGCCAGTGTAGAGGGGAATCATAACACTATGCTGGAGCCCTGCCCACTTGGTTGTTGTTGGAGCTCATATACTGCTGCAGCCAGGGGAGAGGGGACTCTCCCCTCATGTCGAGAGACCCCTGTAATGTGAGTGTCCAGAATGCTCCTAAACCACCTCAATCAGAATGGGGGGGACTTTCCCCTCCATGCGGGAGACCTTCCAACCTGGGTGTCTGTGGGAGCTCATACACCACAGCAGCCATGGTGCATGGGACTAATCACTCTAGGCGGGAGACCCCTCCCACATGGGTGTGTGGGGGAGGGTGTATATTGCTGCAGCTAGGGTAGAGCAGACTCATCTCTCCAGGGGTTTTCCTGTTAAGGCAGGAGACCCCTCCAACCTGGGTGTTCCTGGAGCTCTTATAGAGCGCCAGCCAGGGTAGAGGACACTTGCGACTCCAGGCGAAAGTCTCCTCCCACCTGGGTTTCTGGGAAAGCATGTACACAGCAGCAGCCACTGTAGACGGGACTATCCTCTCCAGCTGGGACACACCTCCAACTGGAGTGTCAGAGGAGCTCCTTTACCTCCACAGCCACTGTAGAGTGGATTCACCTCTCCTAGTGGAAGACCTCTCCCACTTAGGTGTAGATTGAGGGGTCTCGTATCCGACCCAAGCCAGGATAGAAGGGACTGGCCCCTCCATGAGGGAGACCACTGTGACTTGGGTGTCTGGGGGTAGCTGGTACACCCCCAAATCCAGGTCAAAGGGGACTCACTGCTCTAGGCGCGACACCCCTTTTAACTGGGTGTCAAGGGGAGCTCATATACTACTGCAGGTAGGTTAGAATGGACTCGCCCCTCCAGGCAAGAGACCCCTCTCACCTGAGTGTTGGGGGTAGCTCCTATACTGCAGCAACCATGGTAAATTTGTTCGCCCATCCAGTCAAAAGACCCCTCCGTCCTGGTTATGGTGGGGGCTCCTATATCACGACAGCCAGTGTAGAGGGGACTCGCCCCTCCAGGCAGGAGACCCCTGCCACCTGGGTGATTGGGGGGAGCTCTTTCACTGCTGAAGCCAAGATAGAGTGGACTCACCTCTCCAGGTGGGAGACCCATCCCACCTGGGTGTTGCAGGGATCTTGAATACCACCTTAGCCAGTGTAGAGCCTACTTGCCCCTGCAGATGGGAGATCTCTCCCATCTGGGTGTCAGGGAAAGTTCCTATACCGCAGCAGACATGGTACCAGGAACCTGCCCCTCAAGGCAGAAGACCACTCTCACCTGGGTGTTCTGGGGTGCTCCAATACTGCTGCAGCAGAGTAGAGGGTATTCTAGCCTCCTGGCAGGAGACTTCTCCCAATTGGGTGTCAGGGGAGCTCCTATACCACTGCAGCCAGGGTATAGGGGACTCGCCCCTCTAGGCGGGAGACACATCTCACCAGTTTTTCAGGGGGAGCTCTTATACCACTGCAGCCAGGGTAGAGGGGACTTGCTCCTCCAAATGGGAGACCACTCCCATCCAGGTGTCCTTTGGGGGTTTTCGTATACCTCCACAGCAAGGTTAGAGGGGACTCACCCCTACAGGCCAGAGACCCTTCCACCTGGGTGTCACAGGGAGCTCCTTTACTGCCACAGCCAGTGTAGAGGAACTCATGCCTCCAGGAAGGAGACCCCTCCCACCTGGCTTTCAGGGAAAGCTAGTATACAACTTCAGCCAGGGAAAAAGGGACTAGCCCCTCCAGTTTGGAGACTCCTTCCACCTGCATGTCTCAGGGAGCTGGTAGATCACCTTAGCAAGTTGCCCAGTGGAGGGTCAGGGTTTTGTTTCCCATAAGGTGCCCTAGCCCAGATGAGGATCAAGGGCCAGGGACCAGGCCAAAAAGCTTGGCAAGGGACAGGGGCCAGGAGGAGTGTGATGTGAGGGCACAGTGGGGGGGTCACTGTGGGTGCAGAGAAGAGCAAGTGTCAGGACCAATCAAGGAGCCCAGGTAAGGGACAGACCCCATCAAAAGGTATTAGAGACCCAATGAGCAGGAGGCCCCTGCTCCACGTAAAAGTGGTAGGGGAAGGAGAGGTAGGATCAGCGCTAGGATCAGGAGACAGAGGGCTGCACAAAGGGCACAGAGGGGAACGAGCTAGGGGTCCAAATCAAGGGGTGCCCAGGTCAGACACAACAGAATGAGATACCACAGAAAGCAAAGCAACCAGAGTAATGCAGCAAGGATCTCAGGGTGGCAGCCAGGCCATGGGATTATAGGGCAAAGGGCCAGGGTGAGGAAAGACTGGTTTGGCTTAGAGGAAGCTTGCAAAGCTAGAGGGCAGGAGAAGGAAGGCAGGGGATCGCCCAGGGCAAGGCCATCACGAGGCCCATGTCCACTGCCAGTTGTCATGTTTGGACAGCACAGGGGGCCCAGCTGAGAGGCAGGGCTGTCTTGTCCATAGGGATCCTTCAGGGCCCAGAGGCTAGCCAATTTCACTCGTCTTCCCCAGGTGAGAAGATCTTCAGAGAGAGACCAGGACCAAAGGAGCGCAATGTGAGGGATACATTTGGTGCAAGTTTGGGGGGTGTCAGTGGGAAGCCAGCAACCATTGGAGGACATCAGGCTAAAGAGAAGCTGGAGGAAGGCAGGATCCTGGCAATGATAAAATACCACAGTACAAGGGGAACAGAGGGGAGGCAAAAGAGGTGGGACAAGCAAGGGGCCTGAAATCAAGGAACAGGGACAGGGTCCTCAAGAAGGACAACCGGGGGCTCCAGCAAGGAGCCAGGTCCTAGAATTGGGAGCCAAGTGCCAGGACCCAGTCCTGGGTCCTATTAAAACAGGCAGGACTGGGGAGGGGAGAAAGGGGAGCAAGCAAGGGTAGTGGGTGGCAGAGTGAGAGGAGGGCTCAAGGCCTATGTTCACTGCTAGGTATCAGAATCGAGGAGGAGGACCTGGGCAGAGAGAGTCCAAATTCCCAGGCAAGGGGCTCAGCTATGATTTCCCAAAGGGAGCCCACAGGGAGAAAAAGGGACCCAGAGGCTCAAGCAAGGAGGCAGGCCAGGGAATGGAGGGCCAAGTGCCAGAGCTTGGGCAGGGGGCTCTGGACAGTGGACAAGACTTTGGAGGGAGAACTGTAGCAGGAGAACTGCAAGCATGAGGGGAAAGCCCAAGGAGAAGGTGAGGAAGGGCTGCACAAGGACGAGGAGACAGAGAAAAGCACAACAGTCACCTAATGGAGCATGCTGGCAGTCCCAAGCAAGGGGTCCCCTGGTCAGACCCAACAGGAAGAGACTCCATGCTACATGAATTGACATGAGAAATACTGTCAGGGACTTATGTGAGTGCCAGGCCCAGAGACTGAAGCACAAAGGGTCAGGGTTAGAGAGGGTGGATTGGCGTAGGGGCAGCATGCAAGGCCAGAGGGGAGGGGAGGGAAGGAAGGGGATCGATCAGGGCTGGGTTGGTGCAAGTCCTAGTTAACTGCCAGGCCTCCAGGTTTAGGCAGTGAAGAGGACTCAGGTGAGTGGCAGGGCTTTGTTTCCCATAGGGAGCATTCAGGGCACAGAGGCAAGCGAATTTCACTCCTCTGCCCCAGGTGAGTAGATCCTCAGAGAGGGACATGGACCAAAGGAGGGGTCAAAGAGGGTACTGTGAGGGGATTCCTGGTGTGCGTAAATGTGGGGCTATAGGGCTGCCAGCACCCATTTGAGCAGCATAGGCTAGGCAGAGCATGGGGAGTGGAGGGTATGGGTACTTCCTGGATACCTCAGCCTGAGGGAATCAGAGGGGACGCACAGGAGGGGGCCAGTAAAAGGGGCCTGAAACCAAGGGACAGGGAAATGCTCATCAAAAAGTGTAGCTATGGTCTCAAGCAAAGAGCCGTGCCAGTAATGGAGAGCCAAGTGCTAGCACCTGGACCTGGATGAATAAAAATGGACATGGTTGTCTGTGGGAGCTCTGATACCTCTGCAGCCTGGGTAGAGCAGACTGACTCCTCCAGGCAAGAGACACCTCCCACCTTGGTGTCCAGGCTACATAGTATTCTGCATCAGCCCATGTAGAAGGGACTCACCCCTACAGTTATGAGATCACTTCCATCTGGGTGCCCAGTGAGGTGGGGTCTCCTGTACAGCTGTAGCCAGGGTAGAAGGGACTTGCCCCTTCAGGCAGGTTACCACTTTCACCTTGATGTCAAGGGGAGCTTGTATCTAGGCGCAGCCAGAGTAGCAGGGACTTGCCACTCCAGGCAAGAGACCCATCACAGCTGGGTTTGTAAGGGGGCTCTTATAGAACTGCAGCCAGGGTAACAGGGACGTGTCTCTTCAGGCGGTAGACCCCTTTCACCTGGGTGTCTGGAGGAACTCAAATACCTCTGAAGGCAGGGTAGAGGGGACTCACCCCTCCAGGTAGGAGACACCTCCCAACTGGGTGTCCGGGAGTTAGTACACCGCCCCAACCAGGGTAGAGGGGACTCACGCCTCCATGCGGGAGACCCTTCCCACCTGAGTGTTGTGGGGGTCTTCTATACCGCTGCAGTCAGGTTAGATGGGACTCGCCTTTCCAGGCAAAGACCACTCTAACCTGGGTGTTGAGGGGAGTTCATATACCACTGCAGCCAAGGTGTAGGGCACTTGCCCAGCCAGGCTGGAGACTCCTCCCACCTGGGTGTCTAAAGGGGCTCTCATATAACTGCAGCCAGATTAGAGGGGACTTGAACCTCCAGTTGGGAAACCCCTCCCACCTGGGGGACTGGGGGACCTCCTATACATCCCAGCCAGGTTAGAGGGGACTCGCTCCTCCAGTTGGGAGATGTCTCCCACGTGGTTTCCTCGGAGCTCTTATATAGCAACAGCCAAAGAAGAGGGGACTCGCCCCTCCAGTTGGGAGAACACTCCCACCTGCATGCTGGGGTCTTGTATAGATCATATACCACCAAAGGCAGGGTAGAGGGGACTCGCCCCTCCAGGCAGGAGACCTCACCCAACTGGGTGTCTGGGGAAGCTTTTTTACCTGCACACCTAGGGTAGAGGGGATTCTCTGTTCTAGGTGGGAGACCATTCCTACCAGGGTGTCAGGGGGACTCTCATCCTGCCACAGCCCAGGTAGAGGGGATTCACCCTTTCAGGCAGCATACCCCTCCCACCTCGATGTCAGGTGGAGCTCCTATACCGCCATAGCCAAAATAGAGGGGATGTGCCCCTCCAGGTGGGAGACCCCTTCCACTTGGGTGTCCAGGGGATCTCCTATACCACCACAGGTAGGAGAGGGGAAAACTCGCCACTCCAGGTGGGAGAGCACTGTCTCCTGCCTGGGTGTCATGGAGAGCTAGTATACTGGGCCAGCTAGGGTAGAGGGGTCTTGCCCCTCCAGGCAGGATATCCTGCCCACCTGGGTGTGGATGGAGGAGGTCATATACCACTTTAGCCAGGGTCATGGTAACTAGCCCCTCCAGGGAGGAGATCTCTTCCACCTGGGTGTAGCTGGGAGCTCATATATCACCTTATCCAGGGTAGAGAGGACTCACCCATCCAGGTGGGAGACTCCTCCCACCTGGGTGTCAGGGGAGCTCATATACTATAGCAGCCAGGGTAGAGGGTTCTTGCCCCTCCAGGTGGGAGAACCCTCCAACCAGGGTGACAGGCGGAGCTCATATACTGCAGCAGCCATGGTAGAGGGGACTCACCCCACTGTATTGGAGGGGGGGGGCTTGTATACCACCATAGCCAGGGTAGAGGGGACTCGCTCCTCCTTGCCAGAGACCCCTCCCACACGGGTGTCTGAGGGAGCTCCTACACCACTGCAGCCAGGGTAGAGGGGACTTGGCCCTCTAAGCATGAGACCCCTCACACCTGGATGTCTGGGGCAGCTCCTATACAGCGGCAGCCAGGGGAGAGCCCACTTGCCCCTCCAAGAAGAACACCTCTCCCACCTGGGTGTTAGGAGAAACTCATATAGTGCTGCATTCAGTGTAGAGTGGACACGCTCCTCCAGGTGAGAGACCCCTTCCTTCTTGGTGCCTGGGTGTGCTTGTATTCCGCCTTAGCCATGGTAAGAAGACTTGCCCCTCAATGTGGGAGACTTCTCCCACCTGGTTTTGAGGGGGAGCACTTATACTGCTGCCGCCAGGGTAGAAGGGACTCGCGCTGCTGGCGGGAAACTTCTCCCACCTGGGTGGTCTTGGTGCTCTTATATGGCACTAGCCAAATTAGAGTCGACTCTAGCCCTTCCAGGCGAGAGACCCCTTCCACCTGGGTGTGGGGGATGAGCATGTATAATACCACAGCCAGGATACAGGGGACTCGCCAAGAAAACCCTCCTACCTCTATGTCAGGGTAGCTTGTATACCACCACAGCCAGGGTAGAGTTGACTCGCCCCTTCATGCAGGAGACCCCTCCCACGTGGGAGTCAGGGGGAGCTCTTATATTGCCTCAGCCAGGGTAGAGTGTACTTGCCTTTCCAGGTTTGAGATTCCTTTCACCTGGGTGACCGGGGGAGCACCTATACAGCCACAGGCAGGGTAGAGGGGACTCTATCATACAGGCTGGAGACTTCTCACACCTAATTGTCAGGGGAACTCCTATACCACAGCAGCCAGGATAGAGGGGATTTGCCCCTCCAGGCAGAAGACGCCTGCAACCTGGGTGGGGTGGGGTGAAGCTTTTATACCCCTGGAGCCAGTGTAGTGGGGACTTGCTCCTCCAGACAGGAGACCCTTCGCACTTGGGTGTCAGGGGGAGATCTTATACCACCACAGCCATGGTAGAGGGTACTTTCCCCTTCAGGTTGGATACCTGTGGTAGAGGGAACTCTACCTTC
Source organism: Marmota marmota marmota (assembly GCF_001458135.2). Classification (NCBI taxonomy): domain Eukaryota; kingdom Metazoa; phylum Chordata; class Mammalia; order Rodentia; family Sciuridae; genus Marmota; species Marmota marmota. The sequence continues at coordinate 71,210 of NW_026005926.1, read as the reverse complement.
CAGACAGGAGACCCCTTACATCTGGGTGTCCTGGGGAGCTCCTATAATGCTGCAGCCAGGGTAGAGGGGACTCGCAGCTCCAGAATAGAGACCCCTTCCACCTGGGTGTGAAGGAAATTTCTTATACCACTGCAGCCAGGGTAGAGGGGACTCACCACTCCAATCTGGATACCCCCTCTCACCTGGGTGTCCAGGGGAGCTTGATTACTTCGGCATCCATGGTAGAGGAAACTTGCTCTTACAGGCGGGAGTCCCTGACACCTGGGTATCAGGGGGACCTCAAATATTGCCACAAGTAGGATAGAGGGAACACTCCCCTGAAGGCGGAAGACCCCACCCACCTGAGTGTACTAGGAGTTCTTAAATGACAAGAGGGGTCTTGCCCTTCTAGGTGGGATACTCCTCTCACCAGGGTGTCAGGGGAGCTTGTATTCCGCCTTAGCTAGGGTAGAGGGGACTCGACCCTCCAAGCAAGAGACCCCTCCCAACTGGGTGTTTGGGGGTGCAGATATACAGCTGCAGTGAGGGTAACTGGGACTCGCCCCTCCCAGGTGGGATACCACTTTAACCGATTGTCAGGGAGAGCTCTTATCCTGCTGCAGCCACTGTAGAGGGGACTCGCCCCTCAAGGAAAGAGACCCCACCCCCCTGGGTGTGGGGTAGAGCTCTTGTATATTCAGAGCCAGGGTGGAGGGGACTTGCCCCTTCCAGTAGGATAAACCTCCAACCTGGGTCTCTGTGAAAGCTGGTAAACCCCTGCAGCCAGGTAGGGATAAGGCAACCTTCTAGGTGGGAGACCCCTCAAACCTGTTTCTCAAGCGGAGCTCCTTAAATGCTGCAGCCAGGTTAGAGGAGACTCTCCCCTCCAGGTGAAAGACCAAGCCCACCTGGGTGTCAGGTGGCACTCATATAGCCCAGTAGCCAGGGTAGAGGCAACTCGCCCCTCATGGCAAGAAATATCTCCCACCTGGGAATGGGAGTGACTCCTATACCGCCTTAGCAAGGGTAAAGGGGACACGGCCATTCAGTTGGGAGAAACCTACCATCTTGGTATCTAGCGGGTATCTTGTATACCACAGCAGTCAGAATAGAGGCTTTTAAGCAGGAGACCCCTCCCATCTGGGTATCTGGAAGAGCTGGTAAATCCCCGCAGGCTGGGTAGAGGAAAGTTACCCTTCTAGGCGGGAGACCACTCCCTCCTGGGTTTCAGGGGAAGCTCCTTAACCACTGCAGCCAGGATAGAGTGGACTTGCCCCTCCATAAGGAAGACCCCGCCCACCTAGGTGTCATGTGAAGCTCATATAGCCCAGCAACCAGGGTAGAAGCAACTCGCACCTCCAGGTGAGAGACATCTCCCACCTGGGAATGGGGTTAAATCGTATCCTGCCTTAGCAAGCATAGAGGGGACTTGCCCCTCCACGCGGAAGACCCTTCCCACATGTGTATCTGGCGAGGGGGGATCATATACACCTGTACTCTGGGTAGCAGTGACTCGCCCCTCCAGGTGGGAAACCCCTCCTACTGGGGGTAGGAGGGGGCTCTTATACCCCCGAATACAGGTTTGAGGGGACTCTTCCTTTCACGCGGGAGACCCTCCCACCTTGGTGTTGGGGAGCACTTATAGCGCTGCAGCCACAGAAGTAGGGTCTCACCCCTCCAGGCAGGAGACCCCTTCAACCAGGGTGTGGCGGGGTACTTGTAGACCACATTAGACAGGGTAGAGGAGGCTTGCCCATCCAGGCGGGAGACCTCTTCAACCTGGCTGTCATATGGAGCTCAATATACCACTCCAGCCATGGTAGAAAGTACTTGCCCCTCCTGTCAGGCGACCCCTCCCATCAGGGTGTTAGTGGAAGCTTATATGCCACCACAGCCAGGATAGAGGGGACTTACCCCTCCATGCAGGAGACCCCTCCCACCTGGGTGTCTGGGGCAGCTTGTATACCTCCACAACCAGCAGAGAGGGGAGTCACTGCTCCAGTCTGGAGACCCTTCCCACCTGTTAGGGGGATATCCTATACTGCCACAGCAAGGGTATAGGGGACTTGCTCATCCAGGCACGAGACCCCTTTCACCTGGTTGTGTGTGTGGGAGATCCTATACCGCCACAGCAAGGGTAGAGGGGACTCTCCCCTCCAGGAGGGAGGCCCCTTCCACCTGGGTGTCCTTGGGAGCTCCTATACTGCTGAAGCCAGGGAAGAGGAGACTTGCTCCTCTAGGCGGGAGAACCCTCCCACCTGGGTGTCAGGGGGCGGAGTTCCTATACCGCTGCAGCCAGGCTACAGCAGACTTTCCCTTCCAATTGGGAGACCCCTCCAACCTGCATGTCTTGTTGAGCTCCTTTATCTCCACAGCCAGGGAAGAGGGGACTCACACCTCCAATCATGGGACCCCTCCCACCTGGGAGTCAGGGGAGCTTGATTTATGCAGCAGCCAGGGTAGAGAGGACTCGCCCCTATAGGCGGGAGACACCTTTCCCCTAGGGGTCCAGGGGAGCTCCTAAACTGGCACAGCTAGGGTAGGGGAAACACACACTTGCAGGTGGAAGACCACTCCCTCCTGGGTGTACTGAGAGCTCTATATACCAAGAGCTTAGAGGGGACTCGCCCTTCCAGGTGGGAGATCCCTCCCACCTGGGTGTCTGGAGAGCTTGTATACCACCAAAGCCAGGGTAGAGGGGACTCTCCTTTTCATGTAGAAGATGACTCTCACCTGCGCATAGTGGGGCACTTTTATAATGCCTTAAACAGGGTAGAGAAGATTTGCCACTCAAAGTGGGAGACCCACCTGGGTGTCTGAGAGGCAATGTGTACCAGCACAGCCAGGATAGAGGAGACTCATTGCTCCAGGTAGGAGACCCCTGCTACCTGGGTGTCAGGGAGAGATCTTTTACCGAAGCAGCCATGGTACAGGGAACTTGCCCCTCCAGGGGAGTGACCCATCCAACTTGGGTGTCAGGGAAAGCTAGTATACCACTGCAGCCAGAGTAGAGGGGAATCACCCCTCAAACAGGAGACCTCTCTGACCTGGGTGTCTAGGAGAACTGGTACATCCCCTCAGGCAGAATAGAGGAAAGTCACCCCTGTATGTGGGAGACCCCTCCAACCTGGGTGTCAGGGGAAGCTTAATAACCACTACAGACAGGTTAGAGTGGACTCTCCCCTCCTGGTAGAAGACCCCTCCCACCTGGGTGTCAGGTGGAGCTCATATAGCCCAGCAGCCAGGGTAGAGGCAACTCGCACCTTCAGGGGTGAAACACCTCCCACTTGGGAATGGTAGTAACTCCTATATGGCCTTAACCAGGGTAGAGAACACTTGCCCCTCCAGGCGGGAGACCCACCCCACCTAGGTGTCTGGGGGAGCTTGTATACTGCCACTGCCAGGGTAGAGGGGACTCGCCATCCATGAAAAAGTCCACTCCCACCTGAGTGTAGTGGGGTGCTTGTATACCGCCTTAGCCAGGGCAGAGAAGACTTGCCACTCCAGGCAGGAGACACCTCCCACCTGGGTGTCTGGGAGAGCATATATACTGCCACAGCCAGGGTAAAGTGTCCTCATTGCTCCAGGTGGGAGACCCTTCCACTTGGGTGTCAGTGGGAGGTCATATACCCAGCAGCCAGTGTAGAGGGCACTGGCCCTCCAGTAAGGAGACCCCATAATCTGGGTGTTGGGGGAGCTCCTATATCACCAGAGCCAGGGGAGAGGGGACTAATCCCCCAGGCAGAAGATCCCTTCCACCTGAATGTCAGGGGAGTTCATATACTGCCACAAGTAGAGTAGAGGAGACATGCCACTGGAGGCAGGAGACCCCTATCATCTGGGTGTAGGGGGAACCTCCTATACCACTGCAGCCAGGGTAGAGGGGACTCACATCTCCAGGCTGGAGACCCTCCACCTGGGTGTCAAGGGGAGATCCTTTACTTTCTTAGCCAGGGTGGAGGGGACTCGCCCCTCCAGGTGAGAGACCCATCCAACCTGGGTGTCAGGGAAAGTTAGTACACCACTGCAGCCAGGTTACCAGGGACTCGCCCTTTCAGGTGGGAGACCCCTCACATCCGGGTATGGGAGGAAGCTTGTATACCAAAGCAGCCAGAACAGGGGGGGCTCGGTCCTCCAAGGAGGAAACCCCTCTCACCTTGGTGTCTGGGAGAGCTGGTACACCCTCTCAGCCAGGGTAGAAGGAAGTAGCCCCTCTAAGTGTGAGACCCCTCCCACCTGGGTGTCAGGGGAAGCTACTTAACTGCTGCAGCCAGGGTAGAGTGGACTCTTCCTCCAGGGAGAAGACCACTTCCACCTGGGTGTCAGGTAACCTCATATACCCCAGCAGCCATGGTAGAGGTGACTCAAACCTCCAGGCAAGAGACACCTACCACTTGGAACGGGGGGGGTAACTCCTATACTACTTTAGCATGGGTAGAGGGGACTTGCCCCTCCAGTCGGGTGACACCATAACCAGGGTGTATGGGGAGGTCCTATACCACCAGAGCCAGGGGAGAGGGGACTCAACCCTCCAGGTGGAATTTCCCTTCCACATTGTTGTCAGGGCAGTTCATATACTCTCACAAGCAAGGTAGAGGGGACTCACCACTGGAGGCAGGAGACCCCTACCACTTGGGTGTAGGGGAGACCTCCTATACCACTGCAGCCAGGGTAAAGGGGACTCACCTCTCCAGGCCAGAGTCCCTCCGAACTGGGTGTCAGGGGTAAATAATTTACCGAAGAAGCAAGGATAGAGGGGACTTGCCCCTTCAGGCGAGAGACCCATCCATCCTGGGTGTCAGGAAAAGATACTGAACACTGCAGCCAGGGTAGAGTGGACTCGCCCCTTCAGGTGGGAGACCTCTCTCATCTGGGTATGGGGGGGAGCTCGTATACCACAGCAGTCAATATAGAGAGTACTCGCCCCTCCAAGCAGGAGATCCTTCCCACCTGAGTTTCTGGAAGAGTTGGCACACCCCCTCAGTCAGGATAGAGCGAAGTCACCCCTCTAGGAAGGAGACCCCTCCCACCTGGGTGTCAGGGGAAGCTCCTTAACCACTGCAGCCAGGGTAAAAAGGAATCGCCCTTCCAGGTGAAAGACCCCTCCCTCCTGGGTGTCAGGTAGAGCTCATATACCCCAGGAGCCAAGGTAAAGGCAACTTGCACCTCCAGGTAAGAAACACCTCCCACCAGGGTATGGGAGTAACTCCTATACCCCCTTAGCCCAAGTAGAGTGGACTCGCCCCTCCAGGCAGAAGACCCCTCCCACCTGGTTGTCAGGTGGAGCTCATATACCCCAGCAGCCAGGGTAGAGGCAACTAGAACCTCCAGGCGAGAGACACCTCTCATCTGGGAATGGGGGTAACTCCTATCTGCCTTAGCTAGGGTAGAGGGGACTTGTCCCTCCAGGCAGAGGACCCCTCCTACATGGGTGTCTGATGAGGGGGGGTTATATACAGCTGCAGCTGGGGTAGCAGCAAGTCGCCCTCTAGGTGGGAGACCCCTCCCTATTGAAGGTAGGAGGGGCTCTTATATCCCCTCAGCCAGGGTTGAGGGGCCTTGCCCCTTTTGACGGAAGACCTACCATCAGTGTGTCATGGGTAACTTGTATACCACCTTAGCCAGGGTAGAGGAGACTCACCCATCCAAGCGGGAGACCCCTCCAACCGGGCTTTCAGTAGGCACTCATATACCACCACAGTCACAGAAGAAAGTATTTGCCTCTCCTAGTGGGAGACCCCTCCAACCAGGGATTCAGTGGGATCTCATATAACACCACAACCAGGATAAAGGGGACTCGCTCTTCCAGGCAGGAGACCCCACCCACCGTGTCAGGGGGAGCTGTTATACCAATGCAGCCATGGTAGAGGTACTTTCCCCTTCAGGCGGGAGACCCCTCCCATTTGGGTATGGGGGAAGCTCCTATACCGCCACAGCCAGGGAAGAGGGGACTCTCTCCTCCAGGCAGGACACCACTCCCACCTGAGTTAGTATATCACTGCAGGTTGGGTAGAGGGACTGGCCCCTCCAGTAAGGAGATGCCTCCCACATGGGTGTCTGGTGAGGGGTGGTTCATATACAGCTGTAGCTGGGGTAGCAGCGACTCACCCCTCTAGGTGGGAGATCTCTCCCTACTGAGGGTAGGAGGGTGCTCTTATACCCCTGCAGCCAGTGTTCAGGGGACTCGTCATTTTAGGTGGGAGACCCTCCCACCTGGGTGTCACAGGGAACTTGTAAACCACCTTAGCCAGGGTAGAGGAGACTCGCCAATCCAGGTGGGATGCCCCTCCAACCTGGCTGTCAGTGGGAGCTCTTATACCACCATAGCCAGGGAAGAAATTACTTGCACCTCTTGGGGTGAGACCCCTCCAACCAGGGTGTCAGGGGGAGCTCATATACCGCCACAGCCAGGATAGAGGGGACTAGCCTCTTCAGGAGGGAGAACCCTCCCACTTGGGTTTAGGGGGAAGCTACTATACTGCCACAGCCAGGAAAGAGGAGACTCGCCCCTCCAGGTGGGAGACCCCTCCCACCTGGGTGTCAGGGTAGAGGGAACTCTACCCTCCAGACAGAGACCTCTTCCACCTGGGTGTCCTGGGGAGCTCCTATACCGCTGCAGCAGGGTAAAGGGAACTCTAGCCTCCTGGATGGAGTCTCCTCCCAATTGGGTGTCAGAGGAGCTCTTATACCGCAGCAGCCAGGTTGGAGGGGAGTCACACCTCCAGGCGGGAGACACCTCCCACCTGGGTATCAGGGGAAGCACCTTAACCACTGCAGCCAGGGTAGATTGTACTCACCCCTCCAGGCTGAAGTCCCCTTCCACTTGGGTGTCAGGTGGAGCTGAAATACCCCAGCAGCCAGGGTAGAGGAAACTAACACGTCCAGGGGAGAAACACTTCCCATCTGGGAATTGGATAACTCCTTTAGCACATTAGCCAGGGTAGAGGGGACTTGCCCCTCCAGGTGGAAGACAACTCCCAACTTGGTGTCAGGTGGATCTTATATACCCCAGCATCCAGGGTAGAGGCGACTTGCACCTCCAGGCGAGAGACACCTCCCACATAGGAATGGAAGTAACACCTATACGGCCTTAGCCAGGGAAGAGGGGACTCTCCCCTCCAACTAGGAGAGGGCCCTTCTACCCGTGCAGCCATGGATGAGTGGACTCGCCCCTTCAGGAGGGAGACCTTCCAACCTGGGTGTATAGGGGGGAGTTTGTATACCACTGCAGCCAAGCTATTGGGGACTCGCCTTCCCCCAGGCAGGAGACCCCTCCCACCTGGGGGTCTAGGGGAACTTGTACCCCACCTTAGCCAGGGTAAAGGAGACTCACCCATCGAGGCAGGAGACTCCTCCAACTTGGCTGTCAGCAGGAACTCATATACCAACACAGCCAGGGTAGAAAGTACTTGCCCCGACTGGCGGGAGACCCCTCCGACCAGGGTGTCAGTGGGAGCTCATATACCACCACAGCCATGATAAAGTGGACTCGCCCCTACATGCGGGAGACCCCTCCCACCTGGGTGTCTGGGGGTGCTTTTATTCCTCAGCAGCCAGTGTAGCGGGGACTCGCTACTCCTTTCGAGAGACCCTTCCCACCTGTTTGTCAGTGGGATTTCCTATACCGCTGCAGCCAGGGTACAGGGGACTGGCCCTTCCAGGCGGGAGAACCCTCCAACCTGGGTGTGTGTGGGGAAGAACCTATACCGCCACAGCCTGGGTAGAGGGGAATCATCCCTCCAGGTGGTTGACTTCTCCCACCTGGGTTTCAGGGGGAGCTCTTATACTGCTTCAGCCAGTTTAGAGGTACTTGCCCCTTCAGGAGGGAGACCTTTTCACCTGTATGTCCTGGGGATCTCCTATACCGCTGGAGCCAAGGTAGAGGGGACTGGCACCCCTAGGCATGAGAACCCTCCCTTCTAGGTGTCAGGGGGAGTTCCTACACTGCTTCAGCCAGGATAGAGCAGAATTGCCCCTATATTCAAGAGACCCCTCCAATCTAGGGTTCGAGGGTAACTTGTACACCACCTTAGCCAGGGTGAGCTGGGTGAGCACTTATCCATCTGCATCAAGAGTAGAGGGGACTCGCCCCTCCAATCAGGAGACCCCTCCCACCTGGGTGTCAGGGGAGGCTTGATTAGTGCAGCAGCCAGAGTAGAAGGGGACTTGTCCCTAAAGTGTAGACCCCTCCCACCTGGGTGTTGGGGGGAGATCCTAAACTGCCATAGCCAGGGTAGAGAGAACACACCCTTGCAGGCAGAAGACCCCTCCCACCTGGGTGTACTGGCACCCCTTATATGGCAAGGGATAAAGAGGGAAGGCAGGGGATCCAGCAGGGTGCAGTCAGGCTCCAGGACCAGGGCCACAACGGGGTGTCAGGGTTCCTGGTGCAGGACCAAGCACCCAGAAAGAGTAAGTGGCCCAGATGAGGGGCAGGGTTCTGTTTCTCATAAGACTATCTGGCCCAGATAAGAATCCATGGACAGGGACCTGGCAAAGGAGGTTTGGCAATGGAAGGGGGACAGAATAAGGGCTATGGGAGGGCACAGACTCTGGTCATGGTGGGTGCATGGTGGGAGGTGAGCCAGGACCCTAGCCTGGTGTTCAGACAAAGTACCTACCCGACGAACCTAGGACAAGGGACCCAAGGAGCATGAGACTCAGGAGGACCAGGGGAATTTGCAAGACTTTGGGGAGGATGGGCTGCACAAGGAGGGCCATGATACAGAGGGAAACACAAGGGGCACCTAGGGGAGCACTCTGGCAGGCACAAGCAAGGGGCCCCCAGTTCAGACTTAACAGGAAGAAATTTCACGCTATGCAAAGGGACTTGAGAAAAGTGGTGAGGGGCTCAATGGAGCACCCAAGCCAGGGGACAGGAACACCAAGGGTCTGGGTTAAAGAAGACTGGGATGGGGAAGGGGCAGCAAGCAAAGCCAGAGGGCACGGGAGTGAAAGGAGGGGATTCTCTCAGGGCTGGGTTGGAGGAAGTTGCATATTAACTGCTAAGCGTCAAGTTTCAGGTAGCGAAAAAGATGCAGCTGAGGTTAGGGCAGTGTTTCCCATTGAAAACATTCAAGGCGGAGAGACCAGCCAATTCAGCTTCTCAGACACAGGTGAGTAGATCCTCAGAGAGGAACCTGGACCAAATAAGGGGCAAAGAGGTTGCTGTGAGGGGATGCCTGGCATGTGGAGGTTGTAGTTGGGGTCAGTGAGAAGCCAGGACCCATTTGAAGAGCCCAGGCTAGAAAGAAACAGTAGTAGCAGAGGGTCCGGCAGTGCCAGTATACCATAACATGAGGGGATCAGAGGGGAGGCACAGGAGGGTCTAGCAAAAGGCGCCTGAAACCAAGGGACAGGGACAGGATCCTCAAAAAGTTCTGGCAGGGGCTCAAGCAAGGATCCAGGCTCAGTAATGGAGAGCCAAGTTTTAGCACCTGGGCCTGGGTGAATGAAAAGGAACATGGTTGGGGATGCAGTGGGAGGGTAGTAAGTGGAATAGGTGGTAAAGAGAGACAAGGCACAGGTCCACTGCTGGGTATCAGGTTCAGGAGAAGGGCCAGGGCTGAGGGAGTCTAAAGGGCCCAGGCAAGGGGCAGGGCTATGTTTTCTCAAAAGGAGGCCACAGGGCCAAGAGGCGAGGTTAAGTACCCTGCCCTGGAGGGCATCCTGGGAAGGGGATCAGGAAAGCAGGACTGGGAGAGACAGGAACAACAGGAAGGCAGAAGGAGGGCAAAGCCTGAAGGGCCTGAGAATGGGTGGGGGTGGGGTGGGGCCCAGGAACCCAGCAAGGATCCCAGGCAAGGGATCTAGAAGAGAGCCCAGGCCAGGGGAGAGCAGAGGAGACCAGGGCCAGGAAGGCAGGGCTGCACTAGGTTACTGCAGTACAGGGAAGATAAGGGGAGCAGGGAAGTGGCCCCAGTGAAGGCCCCTTAGACAATGCCCAGAAAAGCAGTGAGCAAGGAGGTCCACCAGAGCCTCAGGACAGGGAACTGAGAGGCAAGGGCCAGAACTTGGGCAGGGGGCTCAGGAGAGTGGACAAGATTTGGGAGGGAAGGCATGGGATCCAGTAGGGGGCAGTCAGGCTCCAGGCCCAAGGCAACCTCCAGGTTTCAGGGTTCCTGGTGCTGGACCAAGCACCAAGGGAGAGCAAGGGGCCCAGGTGGAGAGGCAGGGCATTGTTTCCCATAAGGTGCCCTGGATCAGATGAGAATCTGTGGTGATGGTCATTGCAAGAAAAGCCAGGGAATGGAAGGGGGCCAGAAGCAGGGTAATGGGAGGGCAGGGCAGAGGTTCGTGGTGGATGCGCTGAGGGGCAAGAGCCAGGACCCAAGCCAGGCGCCCAGACGAGGGACCCACCCAATCAATGGTGATGAGGGACCCAAGGATCAGGACACCCATGAGGGCCAGAAAAAAGCATGAGGGGAAGGGAAGGATGGGACAGAATAAGGACCAGGAGAAGCCAAGGGGCACCTAGGGGAGCCCAAGCAAGGGACCCCCAGATCAGACCCAATACAAAGAATCTCCTTGCTATGCCAAGGGCCATGAGGAATGCAATCAGGGGCTCAGGGGAACGACCAAGCCCAGAGACTGGAGGGCAAAGGGTCAGGGTTAGGGAGAGTTGGTTTGTGGTAGGGGCAGCATGCAAGGCCAGTGTGCAGGAAAGGGAAAAGAGGGGATCACACAGGGCTCAGTTGAAGCAAGTCCATGTTAACTGCCAGGCCTCAAGTTTCAGGCAATGAAGGGGACTCAGGGTAGTAGCAAGGCTCTGTTTCCCATAGGCAGCATTCAGGGCACAGAGGCAAGCCAATTCTGCTCCTCTGCCCCATGTGAGTAGATCTTCAGAGAGTGGACCAAAGGAGGGGCCCAAGAGGGTACTGTGAGGGGATACCTGGTGTGTGGATTTGGGGGGGTTGTTCTTCCAGGACCCATTGGAGCAGCATAGACTAGGGAGAAGCAGGGGGAGCAGAGGGTCTGGGCAGTGCCATGATACCACAGGCTGAGGAGATCAGAGGGGAGACACAGGAGGGGGCTGACAAAAGGGGCCTGAAAACAAGGGACAGGAAAAGGGTCCTTCAAGAAGGGTAGCTGGGGCCTCAAGCAAGGAACTGGGCCCAGTAATGGAGAGTCAAGTGCTAGCACCTGGACCTGTTTGATGAAAAGAAACATGGTTAGGTAGGGTCAGAAGGGGAGAATGGGAAGCTGGTGGAACAGAGGGAGGAGGGCTCAAGGCCCAGGTCCACTGCAGGGTGTCAGGGTTTGGGAGCAGATCTCTGGCTGAGGGAGGCAAATTTGCCCAGGCAAGGGGGGCAGGGCTATGTTTTCGCAAAGGGAGCCCGCAGGGCCAAGACGCCAGGAGAAGTTCTTGGCCCGGGTGAGCATACAAGAAAGGAGGTCATGAAAGCTGTTTTGACAGAGACAGAAATTACAGGAGGGCTGAAGGGCCTCAGGATGTGTGTGGGTGGGGTGGGGTCCAGCACCCTAGCAAGGAGCCCAGGCAAGGAACTTAGAGGAGGGCCCAGGCCAGTGGAGAGCAGGGAATGCCGGGCCGGGAAGGCAGGGCTGCACTACTATACTGCAGTACAGGAATGCCAAGGGGAGCAGGGAAGTGGCCCCTGAGAGGGGCCCTCAGACAATGCCAAGAAAAGCAGTGAGCAAGAATGCTCAAGTGAGAAGCCAGGTCAGGGAATGGAGATCTAAGGGCCAGGGCTTGGGTAGTGGGTTCAGGAAAGTGGACAAGATTTGGGAAGGAAGGCAGGGTATACATCAGGGGGCGTCAGGCTCCAGGCCTAGGGCCACCTCCAGGTTTCAGGGTTCCTAGTGCCGGACAAAGCAACCAGGGAGAAAAACGGACCTAGGCGAGGGGCATGGCATTGTTTCCCATAAGGCACCCTGGATCAGATAAGAATCTACAGCCAGGGTCCTGGCAAATGAGGCCAGGAAAAGGAATGGAGCCAGAAGGAAGGCAATGGGAAGGCACAACAGATGTTTGGGGTGGGTGCACATTGGGGTGAGACCCAGGACCCAAGCCAGGTGCCCAGTCAAGGGACCCACCCAATCAGTGATGATGGGGGACCCAAGGATCAGGAGACCTGCAAGCACCAGAAAAAAAGCACAAAGGGAAGAGTAGGAAGGGGCTGCTTGAGAACTGGGAAAAGCCAAGGGGCATCCAAGGGAGCCCCCTGGCGGACCCAAGAAAGAGGCCCCCAGGTCAGACCCAAAGCGAAGAGACTCCTTGTTGTGACAAGGGCCATGAGGAACACAGTCAGGGGCTCAGGCAAATGCCCAGGGCTAGGGACTGGAGCACAAATGGTCAGGGTTAGGGAGGGCTGGATTGTGGTAGGGACATCATACAAGGCCAGAAGGCATGGGGGGAAGGGAGGGGATCCCTTAGGGCTGGGTTGGAGCAAGTCCATGTTAAGTGCCAGAAAGTGAAGGGGTCTCAGGCGAGTGGCAGGGCTGCATTTCCCACAGGGAGCATTCAGTGCACAGAGACCAGCCAATACCGCTCCTCTTCCCCAATTTAATTGATCCTCAGAGAGGGACCTGGATCAAAGGAGGGGCCAAAGAGGGTACTGTGAGGGGATACTTGGTACGTGGAAGGGGGGGTTCAGGCTGCCAGAAACATTTCAAGCAGCATAGGCTAGGGAGAAGCAGGGGGAGCAGTGGGTCTGGTCAGGGCCAGCATACCACAACATGAGGGGACTCAAGTGGAGGAACAGGACGGGGCTGGCAAAAGGGGACTTAAACAAAGGGATAGGGAAAGGGTCCTTGAGAAGTGTATCCAGGGGCTCAAGCAAGGAGCTGGGTCCAGTAATTGAGAGGCAAGTGCTAGCACTTGGACCTGGGTGAATGAAAACTAACATGGAAGGGGAGCAGCGGCAGGGGAGACAGTGGAGTGGGTGTCACGGGGGGAGCAGGACTCAAGGCCTAGGTCCACTGCAGGATGTCAGGGGTTGGGAGCAGTGCCCCAGCTGAGGGAGGCCAAAGAGCCCAGGCAAGTGGCAGGGCTATGTTTTCCAATTAGAGCCCCCAGTTCCAAGAGGCCAGGTCACATCACCACACCTGTTTTAGCATCCTGGGCAGGGGATCAGGAATGCGGGAATGGCAGATACAGAAAGACAGGAGGACCAAAGGAGGCCACAGCCTGAAAGGCCACAGGATGGGTGTGGGTGGGGTGGGGGCCAGGACCCCAGCAAGGAGCCCAGGCAAGGGACCTAGAAGAGGGCTCAGGCCAGCGGAGAGCAGGGAACACTGGGCCAGAAAGGCAGGGCTGCATTAGTGTACTATAGTACTGGAATGCCAAAGGTTCAGGGGAGCAGCCCCAGAAGGGGCCCTCAGACAATGCCCAGAAAAACAGTGAGCAAGAAGGACCACCAGAGAATCAAGTGAGGAGCCATGCCAAGGAAATGAGAGTCAAGGGCTATGGCTTGCACAGGGAGGTCAGGACAGTGGACAAGTTTTTGGAGAGAAGGCAGAGGATCTAGCAGGGTTCAGTAGTCTCCAGGCCCAGGGTCACCTCCACATTTCAGCGTTTCTGGTGGAGGACCAATCACCCAGGGAACGCAAGAGGCTGAGGCGAGGGGCAGGGCATTGTTTCCCAAAAGGCGCCCAGGATCAGATGAGAATCTATGGCCATCGTCCTGGCAAAGGAGGCCAGGAAAATGTAGGGAACCAGAAGGAGGGCAATGGGAGGGCATGGCAGGGGGTCGGGGTGGGTGCATATAGGGGAGAGACCCAGGACCCAAGCCAGGTACCCAGGCAAGGGACCAACCCGATCAATGATGATGGGGGACCCAAGGAGCAGGAGACCTGCAAGACTCAGAATGAAGTACGAGGGGAGGGGAGGAAGGGGCTGTGTGAGGACCAGGAGAAGCCAAGGGGCACCTAGGGGAGCCCACTGGGGGGTCCAAGCAAGGGGCTCCCAGTTCATACACAACACAAAAAGACTTCTTGCTATGCCAATGGCCATGAGGAATGCTGTCAGGGGCTCAGACAAAAGCCCTGTCCCAGGGACTGGAGTACAAAGGGTCAGGGTTATGGAGGGCTGGGTTGCAGTAGGGGCAGCATGCAATGCCAGAGGGCAGGGTAGGGAAGGGCGGGGATTGCTCAGGGCTGGGTGGGAGCAAGTCCATGTAACCTGCCATGTAGTGAAGGGGACTCATGTGAGTGGCAGGGCTGTGTTCCCATAGGGAGCATTCAGGGTGCAGACACCAGACAATTCTGCTCCTCTGCCTCAGTTATGTAGTTCCTCAGAGAGGGACCTGGACCAAAGGAGGGGCCAAAGAGAGTACTGAGGGGTGATACCTGTGTGTGGAATTTGGGGGGGGGGGGTTCAGGCTGCCATGACCCATTGGAGCAGCATAGGCTTGGTAGAAGCAGGGGGAGCGGAGGGTCCAGGCACTTCCAGGATACCAGAGCTTGAGGGGATCAGACGGTAGGCATAGGAGGGCATTAGCAAAAGGGGCATGAAACCAAGAGACAAGGAAAGGGTCCTCAAGAAGGGTGGCCAGTGTCTCAAGCAAGGAGCCTGGCCCAGTAATTGAGAGCCAAGTGCAAGCACCTGGGCTTCGGTGACTGAAAAGAAACAAGGAAGGGGAGGAGCTGGAGGGTAGAAAGTGCAGTAGGTGGCAAAGGGGGAGAAGGGCTGAAGTTCTATGTCTATTGCAGGGTGTCAGGGGTCATTAGCAGGGCCCAGGCTGAGGGAGGCCAAAGGGCCTAGGCAAGGGGCAGGGAGAGGTTTTCCAAAGGAAGCCCCCAGGGCCAAGAAGACAGGTCAAGTCGCCTGGCCCAGGTGAGCATATTGGGAAGGGGACCAGGAAAATGGGTGTGGCAGAGACAGAAAGGATGTGACAGCCAAAGCAGCGCATACTCTGGAGGGCTGCAGGAAGGGTGTGGGTGGGGTGGGGGCCATGACAACAGCAAGAAGCTCAGGAGAGGGACCTAGAAGAGGGCTAGGCCAGGGGAGACCAGGGAACACTCTACCATGCAGGAAGCACTGAAATAGGGTATGACAGTACAGGAAAGCCAATTGGAGCAGGAAAATGGCCCTAGTGATTGTCCTTCAGACAATTCCCAGAAAAGTAATGAGCAACAAGGGCCACCAGATGTTCAAGCAAGGAGCCAAGCCAGGGAACTGAGAGCCAAAGGCCAGTGCTTGGGTAGGGGATTCAGGACAGTGGACACGTTTTGGGAAGGAAGGCAGAAGATCCAGCAGGGAGCAGTCAGGCTCCAGGCCCAGGGCTACCTCCAGGTTTTAGGATTCCTTGTGTTAGACCAAACACCCAGGGAGAGCAAGGGGCCCAGGTGAAGGAAAATGCATTATTTCCCATAAGGCACCCTGGATCAGATGAGAATCTATGTCCAGGTTCCTGGCAAAGGAGGCCAGGAAAAGAAAGGGGGACAGAAGGAGGGTGATGGAAAGGTACGGCAGGGGTCGGGGTGGGTGAGCATAGAGGCAAGATCCAGTATCCAAGCCAGTCGCCCATACAAGGGACCCACTTAATCAATGATGATGGCAGAACCAAGAAGCAGCAGACCTGCGAGTGCCAGAAAAAAGTGCGAGGGGAAGGGGAGAAAGGGGCTGCATGAGGATCAGGAGATGCCAGTGGGTACCTAGAGGAGCCCAATAGCAGGCCCAAGCAAGGGGACCCCAAGTCAGACCCAACACGAAGAGACTCTTTGCTATGCCAAGGGCCATGTGGAACATGGTCAGGGTCTCAGGAGAAAGCTCAGGACGAGGGACTGGAGCACATAGGGTCAGGGTTATGGAGGGCTGGATTGCTGCAGGGGCAGCATGCAAGGCCGGTGTGCAGGGGAGGGAAGGGTGGGGATTGCACAGGGCTGGGTTGCAGCAAGTCCAGGTAAACTTCCAGGCCACAAGTTTCAGGCAGTGAAGGGGACTCAGGCGAGTGGCAGGGCTGTGTTTCCCATAGCGAGCATTCAGGGTGCAGAGGCGAGACAATTCTGCTCCACTGTCTCATGTGAGTAGATCCTCAGAGAGGAACCTGGACCAAAGGAGGAGCCAAAGAGGGTACTGTGAGTGGATGCCTGGTGTGCAGAATTAGTGGGGGTTAGGCTGCCAGGACCCATTCGAGCAGCATAGGCTAGGGAGAAGCAGGGGGAGCAGAGGGTCCCATAATTGTCAGGATACCAAAGCATGAGGGGATCAGAGGGGAGGCACAAAAGGGGCCTGTCCAAAGGGGCCTGAAACCAAGGGACAGGGAAAGGATCCTCAATAAGGGTAGGCAGGGTTTCAAGCAAGGACCTGGGTCCAGTAATGGAGAGCCAAGTGCTAGCCCCTGGGCCTGGGTGAATGAAAAGAAACATGGAGGGGGAGCAGCGGGAGGGGAGAAAGTAGAGTGGGTGGCACAAGGGGAGAAGGGCTCAAAGCTCAGGTACACTGCATTTGTCAGGGGTCAGGAGCAGGGGTCAGGAGCAGGGGTTGGAAGAAGAGTCTGGGCTAAAGGATGCTAAAGGGCCCAGGTAAGGGGCAGGGCTACGTTTTCCCATAGGGTGCCCCCAGGGCCAAGAGGCCAGGTCAAGTCCCCTGTCCCTGGTGAGCATAGTGGGAAGGGAATCAGTAAAGCTTGAGTGGCAGAGACAGAAAGGTCAGGAGGGCCAAAGGAGGGCACAGCCTGAAGGTCTGCAGGTTGGTTGTGGGTGGAGTGGGGGCCAGGACCTCAGCAAGGAGCCCAGGCAAGTGACCGAAAGGGGCCTATAGGCAAGGGGAGAGCAGGGAACCCTAGGCAGGGAAGGCAGGCCTGCACTAGGGTACTGTAGTACCGGGAAGCAAAGGGGAGCAAGGCAGAAGCCCCAATGAGGGGCCCTCAGACAATGCCAGAAAAGCAGTGAGCAAAAGGGGCACCAGAGGCTGAAGCGAGGAACCAGGTCAGGGAATGGAGAGCCAGGTGCCAGTTCTTAGTCAGGGGGCTCAGGACAGTGGACAAGATTTGGGAAGGAAGGCAGGGGATCCAGAAGGGGGGAGTCAGGCTCCAGGTCCAGGAACACCTCCAAATTTCAGTGTTCCTGGTGCCTGACAAAGCACCAAGGTAGAGCAAGGAGCCCAGGAGAGGGGCGGGGCTTTGTTTCCCATAAGGCGCCCTGGATCAGATGAGAATCTATGGCCAGGTTCCTGTCAAAAAAGGCCAGGAAAAGGAAAAGGGCCAGAAGGAGGGCAATGGGAGGGCATGGCAGGTGGTCGGGGTGGGTGCACTTAGGGCAGAGACCCAGGACCAAAGCCAGGCTCCCAGGCAAGGGACCCACTGGATCAATGGTAATAGGGGACCCAAGGAACAGGAGACCATCAAACACCAGAGAAAAGCACAAGGGAAAGGGGAGGAAGGGGCTGCGTGAGGACCAGAAGAAGCAAAGTGGCACTTAGGAGACCCTGCTGGCAGGCCCAAGCAAGAGGTCCCCAGGTCAGACCCAACATGAAGAGACTCTTTGGTTTGCAAAGGTCCATGAGGAATATGGTCAGGGGCTCAGGTGAATGCCCAGGTCCAGGGACAGGAGAGCAAAGAGTCAGGGTTAGTTAGGGAGGGCTTGGTTGTGGTAGGGGCAGCATGCAAGGCCAGAGGGCAGGGGAAGGAAGGGATGGGATCTGTTAGGGCTGGGTTGGAGCAATTCCATGTTAACTGCCAGTCTTCAAGTTTCAGGCAGTAAAGAGGACTCAGGCCAGTGACATGGCTGTGTTTCCCCTAGTGAGCATTCAGGGCTCAGAGGCGAGCCAATTCCGCTCCTCTGCCCCAGGTGAGTAGATATTTAGAGACGGACCTGGACCAAAGGAGGGGCCAAAGAGGGTACTGTAAGGGATACCTGGTATGCAGAAGTGGGAGGGGTCGGGCTGCCAGGACCCTTTCTAGCAGCATAGCTAGAGAGAAGCAGGGGGAGCAGAGGGTCTGGGCAATGCCAGGATACCACAGCATGAGGGCATCAGAGGGGAGGCACAGGAGGGGAAGGGTAAAAGGGGCCTGAAAGGGACTGGGTTCTCTAGAAGGCAGCCAGGGCCTCAAGAATGGAGTGGGGCCGAGTAATGGAGAGCCAAGGGAGGAAGGGGCTGCGTGTGGACCAGAAGAAGCAAAGTGGCACCTAGGAGAGCCTGCTGAGTGAATGAAACAGGACATGGTTGTCTGTGGATACTCTTATACCTCTGCAGCCTGAGTAGATTGGACTGACTCCTCCAGGTGAGAGATACCTCCCACCTTGGTGTCCATGATAGCTTGTATTCTGACTCAGCCAATGTAGAGGAGACTCACCCCTACAGTCATGAGATCCCTTCCACCTGGGTGCCCAGTGTGTGTGTGGTGGGCTTGTGTAAAGCTGCAGCCAAGGTAGCAGGGACTTGCCACTCCAGGTGGGATACCCCTTTCACCTGTGTCAGGGGGAGCTCCTATCTAGGTGCAGCCAGAGTACCAGGGATTCGCTACTCTAGGCAAGAGACACCTCACACCTGGGTTTCTACAGCAGGCTCCTATAGAGCTGCAGCCAGGGAAACAGGGACTCGCCCTTCCATGTGGGAAACCCCTTTCACCTGGGTGTCTGGGGGAACTCATATACCTTCAAAGACAGGATAGAGGGGACTCTCCCCTTCATGCAGGAGACCCTTCCCACCTGAGTGTTGCAGGGATCTTGTATACCACTGCATCCAGGCTAGAGAATATTTCCTGCTCTAGGTAAGAGACCCTTCCTACCAAGGTGTCAGGGGGAACTCTTATCCTGTGACAGCACGGATAGAGGGTGTTCGCCTTTCCAGGCAGCATACCCCCAACACCTTGGTGTCAGCAGGAGCTCTTATACCGCCTCAACCAGAGTAGAGGAGACATGCCCCTCTAGGCATGTGACCCCTTCCACCTGGGTGTCCAGGGGTGCTCCTATACCACCACAAGAAGGGTAGAGGAAACTCACCAATCCAGGCGGCAGACCTCCCCCACCTGGGTTTCAGTTGGAGCTAGTATACTGGGCCAGTCAGGGTATAGGGGACTCTCCCCTGCAGGCTGGAGACCCCACCCACCTGGGTGTGGGTGAAGGAGCTCACATACCACTGTAGCCAGTGTAGTGGGGACTCGCCTCTCCAGGAGACAGACACCTCCCACCTGGCTATGGGGTAACTCCTATACCACCTTAGCAAGGGTAGAGGGGACTCACCCCTCCAGGAGGAAGACCCCTCAAACATGGGTGTCTGGTGATGGAAGATCCTATACACCTGGACCCTGGGTAGAAGTGACCTGTCCCTCCAGGTGGGAGACCCTTCCAACCTTGGTGTGTGTAGGGGGCTCCTAAACTGCCACAGCAGGGTAAAGGGAACACCCGCCTCCAGGAGGAAGACCCTCCCACCTGGGTGTACTGGGACCTCTTATATGGCAAGAGATAAAGTACAGGGGACTCGCCCTTTCAGGCAGGATACCCCTCCCACTTGGGTATCAGGTGGAGCTCATATACCCCAGCAGCCAAGTTAGAGGCGACTTGCACAGCAGGCAAGAGACACCTCCCACCTGGGAATGGGGGAAACTCCTATAATGCCTTAACCAGTGTAGAGGGGACTTGCCCCTCCACTTGGAACACTCCTCCCACCTGGTGTCAGGTGGAGCTCATATACCCCAACAGCCAAGGCAGAATACCCCAGCAGCCAGGGTAGAAGAAACTTGCACCTCCAGTCGACAGACACCTTCCACCTGATAATGCGGGTAACTCCTATATTGCTTTAGCCAGGGTAGAGGGGACTCACCCCTCAAGGTGGAAGACCCATCCCATATGGGTATCTGGCCAGGTGGGTTTCAAATACGGCTGCAGCAGGGGTGGCAGTTACTCGACCCTCCAGGCAGGAGACCCTTCCCTCCTGGGGGTAAGGGAAGGCACTTATACACTCACAGCCAGGGTTGAGGGGACTCGCAACTTCATGCAGGAGACACTCCCACCTGAGTGTTGGGGGGGCACTTCATATACCGCCACAGCCAGGGTAGTGGGGACTCCCCTCTCCAGGCAGGAGACTCCTCCTACCTGAGTGGAGGGGGGATCTCCTATACCACTGCAGTCAGGGTAGAGGGGACTCCCCTCTCTAGGCTGGAAACCCTCCCACCTGGGTGTCAGGGGGTGATCCTTTACCACTGCAGCCAGGTATAGGAGAGTCGCCCCTCCAGGAAAGAGCCCCATCCAACCTGATTGTCAGGGAAAGCTAGTATACTACTGCAGCCAGGGTAAAGAGGACTCGCCCCCTCAGGCGAGAGACACCTCCCATCTGGTTATGGGGGGGGGGAATCTTGTATATCTCAGCAGGCAGAATAGAGGGGGCTCACCCCTCCAGACAGGAGATCCCCCACACCTGGGTTTCATGCGTAGCTGGTACACCCCCTCAGCCAGTGTAGAGGGGACTCATTGCTCCAGGTGGAGGACCCTTCCCACTTGGGTGTTGGGCGAGTCTCTATATCACTGCTTCCAGGAAGAGGTGACTTGACCCTCTATATCACTGCTTCCAGGAAGAGGTGACTTGACCCTCCAGGCGGGAGACCCTCCCACCTGTGTGTCCAGAGGAACTTGAATACTGCAGCAGACAGGGTATACGGGTTTGCCCTTTCAGTCAAGAGACCACTCTAACCTGGGTGTCAGGAGGAGCTCCTATACCACCTCATCCAGAATAGAGTGTACTCTCCCCTCCATGCTGCAGAAAGCTCCCACCTGGGTGTCTGGGGGAGCTTATACACTGCCAAAGCCAGGGTAGAGGGGACTCACCACTCTAGGCAGGAGACCCCTCCCACCTGGGTGTCAGGGGGAGCTCCTATACTGCTGCTGCCAGGGTAAAGGGGACTCACCCCTCCAGGAGGGGGACCCCTCCCACCTGAGTGTCCTGGGGTGGGGGCTCCTATACTGCTCCACCCGGAGTAGCAGGGATCTGCCCCTCCAGGGAAGAGACCCCTCCTACCTGAGTTCTGGGTAGCTCCCATACCTTTGCAGCCAGGGTAGAGGGGAATCGCCCCTACACGGGGGAGACCCATCCCACCAGGATGTTTGGGGAGGCTCCTATACTACCAGAGCCATAGTAGAGGTGTTTGCCACTGCAGGCAGGAGACATCTCTCACCTGGGGGTCCAGGGAGCTCTTATAGGGCACCAGCCAATGTAGAGGGGACTCCCCCCACTAAATGGGAGAGCCCTCCCACCTGGGTGTCCTAGGGTGGGGCACCTATACCGCTCCAGCCAGGGTAGCTGGAATTTGCCTCTCGATGGGAGAGACCCCTCCCACCTGGGTTCAGGGGAGCTCCTATACCTTTGCAGCTAGGGTAGAGGGGAATCTGCCCTACAGGGGGGAGACCCTTCCCATCAGGGTGTTGGAGGAAGCTCCTATACTACCAAAGCCAGGGTGGAGGTGTTCACCACTGCAGGCGGGAGACATCTTCCATCTGGATGTCCAGGGAGCTCTTATAGGGCACCAGCCAAAGTAGAGGGGACTCCCCCCTCCAGGCGGGAGACCGCTCCAACCTGGGTGTCTGGGGGAGCTTTATACCACCAGAGCCAGGATAGAGGGGACTTGCCCCTCTAAGTAGGAGGATCCTCCCACGTATGTGTCTGGTGGAGCTCCTATACTGCTGCAGCCACCATAGAGGGGACTCACCTATCCAGGTGGGAGATCCCTCCCAGCTGGGTGTTGGGGGAAGCCTGAATTTGAATTCAGCCAAACCAGGGTAGAGGGGACTCGCCCCTCCAGTCAAATTCCCCTCCCAACTGGGTGTCAGAGGGAACTCATATACTGTCTCAGCCAGGGAAGGGGGCACTTGCCCATCTAGTCAGGAGACCCCTCCCACCTGGGTGTCCAGTGGGAGCTTGTACACCACTGCAGCCAAAGTAAAGCGGACTTGCCCCTCCAGGCGGGAGACCCTTCCCACGTGGGTGTAAGGGGGAGCTCTTATACTGACAAAGCCATGGTAGAGGGGACTCTCCCATCCAGGAGGGAGACCCCTTTCACCTGGGTGTCCTATGGAGCTCCTATCAACTGAAGCCAGGGTACTGGGGACTCACCCTTCCAGGCGGCATAACCCTCCCACCTGAGTGTCAGGGGGATATCTTATATCGCCAAAGCCAGGGTAGAGGAGACTAGCCCCTCCAGGCGTGATACCCTCTGATCTGGGTATGAGGGTGGAGCTCCTATATAGCTGCAGCCAAGGTAGAAAGGACTCACCCCACCAGTCGAGACACCTACCTGGGTGTCAAGGGGAGCTCAAATACCGCAGCACCCAGGGTAGAGGAAACTGGCCCCTATAGGCAGGAGACCCCTCCCAGCAGGTGTCTGGGGGAGCTCCAATACTGCTGCAGCCAGGGTAGAGGGAACTTGCCCATCCAGTCAAGAAAACCCTCTAACCTGGGTGTGGGGGAAGCGCTTATACCAGGCAGCCAGGGTAGAAAGGATTCACCCATGCAGGTGAAAGACTCCTCCCACCTTTGCTTTGGGGAGGGGTGAGCTTGTATGCAGCCTTAGCCAGGGAAAGGAGACTTGCCCCTCCATGCAGGAGACCCCTCCCACCTGGGGTATCTAATATATCGCTGAGCCAGGGAAGAGGGAACTTGTTGCTCCAGACTGAAGACTCCTCTCACCTGGGTATCAGGGGAGCTTGTATCCTGCCACAGCCAGGGAAGAGAGGACTCGCCCCTCCAGGTGGGAGACCCCTTCTACCTGAGTGTCGGGGGAAGATTGAATTCTGCCACACCCAGGGTAGAGGCTAATCGCCCCTCCCTCTAGAGAACTTGCCCCTCCACTCTAACCTGGTGTAGTGGGGAGGGTCCTATAGTGCCTCAGCCAGAATAGAGGGGACTCTCCCCTCCATGTGGGAGACCCCACCCACCTGGGAGTCTAGTGAAGCTCATACACAGCCACAGCCAGTGTAGAGGGGACTCACAACTGAAGGTGGGAGACTCCTCTCACCTGGGTGTCAGGGGAAGCTTTTTTTTTTTTTTGCATCCAGTGTAGAGAATACTTGTCCCTCTAGGCCAATGACCCCTTTCAAATGGGTGTCAGGTGGAGCTCTTATACCTCTGCAGCCACTGTAGAGGGGACTCACACCTCTGGCGGAGGAACTCTCCTACCTGGGTGTCATGGGAGCTCCTATACCACAGCAGCCATGGTAGAGGTGACTCGACCCTCCTTGCGGAGGACCCATCCCATCTGGGAATCGGTGGGAACTTGTATACCAACTTAGCCAGCATAGAGGGGACTAGCCCCTCCAGGCGGGAGACCCCTCACATCTGGGTGTTGGGGGGTGGGACTCCTATACTGCCCACAGCTAGGGTAGCAGAGACTCGCCACTCCAGGGGTATTGGGAGAGATTCTATTCCTCTGCAGCCATGGTAGAGGGGACTTGCCCCTTCAGTTGGATACCCTTCCCACATGGTTGTGAGGGAGCTCGGATACTGCTCCAGTCAGGATAGAAGGGAGTCATCCCTACAGGCTTGAGACCCCATTCACCAGGGAGTTGGGGGAACTCCTATAACCACAGCTAGGGTAGAGGAGTCCCCCCCTGCAGGCGGGAGACCCCTCCAACCTGGGTGTCCAGGAAGCTCTTATATGACACCAGACAAAGTAGAGGGGACATGCCCCTCCAGGCGGGAGACCTTCCCACCTGGGTATCCAGGGAGCTCTTTCAGGGCACTAGCCAAAGTAAAGGGGACTCGACCCTGCAGGTGGGAGACCCCTCACACCTGGGTGTCCAGGGAGGTCTTATAGGACACCAGCCAAAGTAGAGAGGACATGCCCCACTAGGCAGGAGACCCCTCCCACCTGCATGTCAGGGGGAAGTTTTATATAGCCTTGGTCAGCGTAGAGGGGAATTGCCCCTCAATGCAGGAGACCCTTCTCATCTGGGTGTCTGAGGTAGCTTGTATACCGCCAAAACCAGGGTACCGGGGACTTGTTGCTCCAGGTGGGAGACCCCTCCCCCTGGTTGTCCAGGGGAGCTCGAGTGTCGCCACAGCCAGGGAGACGCCTGGAGTGGCAACTCCCCTTTTCTCATATACCTCCACATCCAGGGTAGAGGGAATTCGCCTTCCAGGCCAGAGACCCTCCAACCTGGGTGTCGCCAGGGAGCTCTTTTATTGCCACAGCCAGTGTAGAGGGAACTCATGCCTCCAGTGCATTGAGCAGAGGGCTCAAGGCTTAGGTTCACTGCTAGGTGTCAAGATGGAGGAGCAGGGCCTGGGAAGAGTCCAAAGTCCCAGGCAAGGGGCACAGCTATGTTTTCCCAAAGGGAGCCCACAGGGCCAAACGTCCAGTTCCAGTCCCATAGATCTGGTGAGCATCCTAGGAAAGGAATCTTGAAAAGGGGCCCAGCAAGGACAGGGACAACAGGAGGGATGAAGGAGGGTACAGTGTGAAATGCCAGAGGAAGGCTATTGATGGGGTGCAGGCCAGGACTCCAGAAATGAGCCCAGACTAGGGACCAACAGGAGGTCCCAGGCCAGAAAAGGGCAGGGAAGGGTGGGGCTGGGCATTCGGTGACAGTAGGGTTCTGAGGTTCAGGGAAGCCAAGGGGAGGAGGGTTCTGGCCCCAGCGAGGCCTGCAGTCCAAACCCAGGGAAGCAGTAGGGCCCCCATAAGCTGAAGCGAAGAGGCAGGCCAGGGAATGAAGAACCAAGGGCCAGGGCTTGGACAGGGGCCTCAGGACAGTAGACAAGACTTTGGAAGAATGGCAGGGAATCTGGCAGAGGGCAGGCAGGCTCCTGGCACAGGGAGACTGGCAGATTTCAGGGTTTGGGGTACAGGAGTAAAGACCCTGAGAGAGCAAGGGTCCCAGGCAAGGGGCAGGACTCAGTACATCGTAATGTAACCTGGCTCAGATGAGAATCCAGGGACAGGGACCTGGCAAAGGAGGCCTAGCAATGGAAGGGAGCCAGAAGGTAGGCTATGGGAGGGCACGGCTGAGGATCATGGTGGGAGGAGAGCCAGGACCATAGATAATTGCTCAGACAACCCGACCAACCTAGGATGAGGGACCCAAGGAGCAGGAGACTCACGAACACCAGGGGAATTTGTGAGGGGATGGGGAGGATGAGCTGCACAAGGACCAGTAGGCAGAGGGAAACTTAAGGGGCACCTAGGGGAGACCTCTGGTTGGCCCACGCAAGGGGCCCCCAGTACAGACCCAACATGAAGAGACTCCACACTATGTGAAGGGATGTTAAGAAAGCAGTCAGGGGCTCAAGGAAGCACACAGGTCATGGGGATAGCAGCACCAAGGGTCTGGGTTAGGGAAGGCTGAGTTGGGGTAGGGGCAGCATGCAAGGACAGAGGGCAAGGGAGTGAAGGGAGGGGATCTCTCAGGGCTGGGTTGGAGGAACTCGCATATTAACTGGCAGGACTCAAGTTTCAGGCAGTGAAGGAGATATGGCTGATGTCAGGGCAGTGTTTTCCATAGGGAACATTAAGGGAGCAGAGGCCAGACAATTTCACTCCTCTACAACATGTGAGTAGATCCTCAGAGAGGAAACTGGAAAACACGAGGGGCAAAAGAGGGTACTGTGAGGGGATATGTGGTATGTGTAGGTTGGAGATGGGGTTGGTGGGCATCCATGACCCATTCAAGAATCCCAGGCTAGAAAGAAGTAGGAGTAGAAGAGGGTCCGGGCAGTGCCAGGATACCACAATATGAAGGGGATCAGAGGGGAGGCACAGGTTTGGGCCGGCAAAATGGGCTTGAAACCAAGGTACAGGGAAAGGGTCCTCAAGAAGGATAGCCAGGGTCTTAAGCAATGAGACAGGACAAGTAATGGAGTGCCAAGTGCTAGCACCTGGGCCTGTGTGAATGAAAAGAGACATGGAGGGGGATCATTGCGAGGGGAGAAAGAGCAGTGGGTGGGACAGGGGGAGAAGATATCAAGGCCTTGTTCAACTGCAGGGTGTCAGGATTTGGGAGCAGGGCCTGGGCTGAGGGAGGCCTAAGGGCCCAGGCAAGGGGCAGGGCTATGTTTTCTCAAAGTGAGTCCCCAGAGCCAAGAGGCCAAATCAATCGCCTGGCCCAGGTGAGCATCCTGGTAAGGGGATCAGGAGAGTGGGTGTGGCAAAGACACAAAGAACAGGAGGGCTGAAGTAGAGCATAGCCTGAAGGGCCACAGGATGGGTGTCAGTGGAGTAGGGGCCAGGACTCCAGTAAGGAGCCCAGACAAGGGACCTAGAGGAGGGCCCAGGCCAGGGAGAGCAGGCAACGCTGGGCCATGAAAACGGGTTGCACTAGGGAACTGCAGTAGAGGAATGCCAAGGGGATCCGGGAAGTGGCCCCAGTGAGGGGCCCTCAGACAATGCCCAGAAAAGCAGTCAGCAAGAAGGGCCACAAGAGACTCAACCAAGGAGCCAGGCCTCGGAACAGAGAGCCAAGGTCCAAGGCTGGGGTGAGTGGTTCATTACACTGGACAGGTCTGTGGAGAGAAGGCTGAGATCCAGTCGGTGGGAGCCAGGTTCAAGTGCCAGTGCCCCTGCCAGGTGTCATGGTTTCTGGTGCAGGACCAAGGTCCCAGGGAGGGCAAGGGGCCCACATGAGAAGCAGGGCTCTGTTTCCCACAAGATGCCCTTGCACAGATGACAATCAAGGGCCAGGGACCAGGCCAATGGGGCCTGGCAATGGACAAGTCCAGGAGGACAGGAACTGCAAGGCATGGCACAAAATCACAGTCTGTGCAGAGAGGAACAAGAGGCAGGGTTCCAGGTAAGGGACCAACCTGCCAAAAAAGAAAATTAGGAACCCAAGGTCCAGGAGGCCCACTCTCCATAGGAAAGCACTAGGGGGAGGAGAGGAAGGGGCAGTGGTAAGATGAGGAGACACATGGCACTGCAAAGGGCAAGGAGGGGAGCTCAATAGGGGGCCCAAGCAATGGGTCCCCAGGTCTGTCCTGACAAAAAGAAACCCCACAAGAAGCCAAAGGACACAAGGAAAGATCAGGGGCTAAGGTGAGCAGCTTGGTCCTGGAATAAGAGCGTGGAATGTCAGGGTTAGGAGGGCTGGGTTGGGGTAGGGGAAGTATGCAAGGCTAGAGGGCAGGGGATTGAAGAGAGGGGATGTGGTAGGTCAAGGTCAGCACTAGGCCTTCAGTGGGGAGAGACCAGCCAATTCCACTCCTATGCCCCAGATGTGTAGATGCTCAGAGAGAGAGACTCGGATCAAAGGATTACCAAAGGAGGGCACAGTGAGGGGATAACTTGTGTCCAGAAATGGGGGGTCTGTGGGAAACCAGGACCTATTCTTGGAGCCAAGCCTAGTGAGAAGCAGTGGGAGGGGAGAGTCCTGGCAATGCCAGGATAGCACACTATTGTTGTAGGTTCAATTGGGCAAGGCACCGGACATACCAGGAAATAATTTTATTTGGATTCAGGCCAGGCTCAGAGGGCACAGTTTTGCTATAATCAATCAATCCACTGACCCCGATTTCAGGCAGATTCAGAATTTTATACCCAGCATGTAAGGGGAGGGGCTCAGAAGTTCACAGTCTGCAAAAGTTCACATAAAAGCAGCTTTTTCTTTCACTGTTTTGGGCAAGTTAACTCTTCAAGGACAACACCTGAAAAGGGGAGAGCTTCTTTTCCCCATTTTTCCTCTCCCTGCCAGTTGTTACCATGGAGCCCAGTTGGTAAAATATCTAAAAAATGTAGACATCTTTGTGAAGCCCAACTCAAGGCTAGAAGCCTTGCATGTGCATTTCTACAAACTACTATACAGGATATGTTTGTGAAAAACTAGTAAGGGGTGCCCAGCAACTGGAGTGCTGCTATCTTCTCAGAAAATGGCCAAGTAAAACAAGGCGACAGGAAAATATTAAGTTTGTCTACATTGAACTCTTTGCAGAGCCTCTTTTGCTGACAGTCCTAAAATCAGCCATGGAGAAGATTTGTTTAGAATCCCAGATAAGACTTTTCTGTGGAGAAAGGGGGTGTCACTTAAATTCCCCCCTTTGACGATGCTCCCCATAAATTAATCCTTTAAATTTAAGAGCCTCATTAACATTATATTGGCTTAAGGCCTTATATAATGTCAACAACTTAGTTGTTTTCATCTTTTCAAAAGCAGCTTCAATAGTGAACCCATTAGTTTTAATGCACAGTGGAGCCAAATATGGGAGCCATAAACAGGTTAACAGCAGAATACCTGCTATACCAGTTAAGCTTTTAATTCTACCAAGGGTTGACAACCATTTCCCAAAAGCATGTTTGGGACCCAAAGTTTAATGCCCTTCTAGGTGTGCACTAGCACATGTGCTAGTTCTCTTGTGTTGTTGGCTATATTCTTAACTGTTTGTCTATTGTCATCCATTTGGATGCAACAATCTGAGCTGTTGAACTCTCCACATATTTCTCTTTCCTCAGCCAGTAGGTAATCTAATGCCAAGTGGGTTTGACAATTAGCCACTAGCATCGGGTCTGTTTTGTAGCTAGGAGATCTAAGGCTGTGGCAGTCTGATTAATAATAATTTCTAGTAGATCTTGTAAGTTAATAATTCTGTTTAACAAGTAAATAGGAGTTCTATAACTCCAATGGCTATTTTGTGCCCAGGTAGAAGGACCATAAGTGCCAATGATCCTCTGGGGTGGCCAGTTATCTTCACCCCAAGATTGATGACCTCCTAAATCAAGTTATTTCCTAATGGACCTGTTTTGTCTTTATAAACAGTAATCCATCCATTGCATTCCTCTGGCAGGACATGTCCTAAATATATGTTTTACAACCTCTTGGTTATAGTGGATTGTCTTGACAAATGTTTCACATAATCTCCACGGTTGAAATAGGAATAGAATAGAACCTCTTAAGGTTATCAAAGGTAACCAAACTAAATAATAGACTAACATTTTGATTAGCAAAAGTTAAACAGCATAAATTAACAAAGCAAAACTAATAAAACACAACAAAACCTAGAAAAAGTACATGAGCAAGATAAAATATATAAATGAATTTTTTTTACCCAGTATTCAGTCAGTAGGAGCTACTGTTATCAAACCAGTAGCAAAAACCATAGAATTATGTATATATCTAGAAGCAAGGATTGGAAATGCATTAAGTGGTTATTATCCCTGGTGGGAAGTTTATCTTTCATGGTGCATTGATCAGCCAGTCTCTCCCATGTGGCTGAAGAAGGGCCATAGTCTTCTCAAGCTTCGGATGTGCATACACCAGTCAGCTTCCAGAGTAACTGGAGCAGGGCTGCTGTCCTTATGACCATCAAGCTTCTCTGGTGATCCATTTTCTAGACAGTCAGCTTCAAGGGTGTAGGAGCATCTGGAGTGAATGCCCAGTGCACAGCTGCAAGATTGATTCTGGTGTAGCCAATCAAGTGACCTATTTCTGCAAACTTGACTGCTGTTGAGGTGGATAAAATAAGAGGGAAATTGCCCTCCCAAAGAAGTTTTGGTATTTGTTATTCCATTCTTTGACCCAGAATCAATCTCCAGGCTTGAAGGAGTATGCACCTTTGATCAAACTTAGTGGCAAACCTTCTCTAACCCATTGGTTGAGAACCTGTAAAGTTTTCCTTAAGACCTATAGCTGTCGTCTCAGGGTGAATTCTCCTATCTCTCTTAAGTCTCCCAATGGTCCCCTAATAAGATTGGGGCCTCACGTGCATTATCTTATAGGAAAGAATCCAGTCCTCCTAATGGGCATGGATCTAATCCTCAAAAGTGTAGTAGGGAGAAGTTCATCACAATGTAACTGAGTCTCCTGACACAGCTTATGCAATTGAGACTTAAAGGCCTGTTCATCCTTTGAACTTTACCATAACTCCACAGCCTATAAGTAGTATGCAACTTCCATCTGATGTTTAAACTCTTGGTCAGTAATCACATCACCTCTGCCCAAAAGCTGACCCATTGTCTGAGCCAATACTGATTGGGATAAAAAATATGGAATCATTTCCCAGAGAAGCATCCTCGTTATCTCCCTAGCCTTTTCAGGGCAGGTGGGAAAGGCTTCCACTCAGTCAGAGTTGGAACACACAAAGATCAAAAGTTACTTATAGCCCCATGAACATGGTCCAGTGAAGTCCACTTCCAAGTCTTCAAATGGTGCTTCTCATATAGTTTGGATTCCTGGTGGGAGCTCTGGCCCCTGACAAGGATTGTTGTGAGCACAAACCTCACATTGTTTTCAGAATATCCAAGTAACGTTTGTGAGCCAGGGGACATAGAAATGTTAACTCAGAACTGTCTCAAGTGCTTGTATGTCCAACATGTTCTCCTGTGGAACTGTTTGATAAAGGCTGGGGCTAGTATCTCCAGGATGGCTATGCCAGCCATCAGGATATCTCCATTTTCCTCCTGGGATAAAATTTTCTTTTTCTGTCTTAAACCATTTACATTCATGTTGGGAGAATGTTGGCTCCCATTCTGTTAAATAGCCAGCCAGGCAGAAGGGCAGCCTTTAAACCTAGGACTGGATTTTCTTCTCATTTCTTGCAGACAGCTAACCTGGACTCTCTGTCATCTCTCCAGTTGCCCTGAGAAACCACAGAGTTTCCCTCTCGATGACCTTGGCAATATATAATCACAACTTTCCTGGGAGCCCACAGTTCATCCAAAAGTTTAAGAATTTCTT
The DNA here is from genome assembly GCF_001458135.2 of Marmota marmota marmota. Lineage (NCBI taxonomy): Eukaryota > Metazoa > Chordata > Mammalia > Rodentia > Sciuridae > Marmota > Marmota marmota. The sequence goes on along the minus strand of NW_026005926.1, from coordinate 40,679 downwards.
GCCCATACATCATACCTTTTATTTTTATCCTGAGTTAATGAGTCCCTGTTCCTTACACAAGCCCCTATGAACATGAAGGGTAGTGAATGCATATTTTGAGTCTATGTAAACATTCACCCAGACTCCTGAGGTCAACTGAGTTGCTTGAGTCAAAACAATAAGTTTTGCTATTTGTCCTGAGATTCCCTGAAGCAGAGGTTCTGCCTTGATAGTGGGGTTCAGAATGAGAACTGCATATCCAGCAAAACATACCCTATCTTTTATAAAACTGCTTCCATCTGTGAAGTACTCCCCATCTGGGTCCCTGAGGGCTGGTCTGCCAGGTGTGATGTGCTGAAGAACATTTCATCCATGACTTCAATGCAGTTATGGTCAGGTTGTCCGTGTCCAAAGGGCAGCAAGGGTGCTGGGTTCAGAGTCTGGATTACTTCCACATAGATACATGGGTTTTCACATGACATGCCCTGGTAGTGACCATTGGTCAACCAATATTTTCCTTTGTACTCTGCCAATGTCAACACTGAATGAGAAACCCTGAAAACAAATTTTTGTCTTATAACCAGTTTATCAGGTTCCAACAGAGATCTTATGTGTTGGAGATCTGTGGCTGCAAGGGCCTTTAAACAAGGTGGCCAGTCTTGGGCTATAGAGACCAGCTCTTTGGACAGATATCCATGTCAAGACTTCTACAGTGATTACCCACTGTTCCTAGACATACCGAAAGTAAAGCTTTGTGAGGTCAGGGAGCCCTAGTCCAGATGCAATGGGAGTGCTTGTTTAATGTCCTCAAAGGTCTTTTGCTTAGGTGGCCCACATATTAAAGGATCCCATTCTCTCTGCTTTGTGGCTTCACAGAGTGTTTGGCTATAACTGAAAGTTGGGTATCCATATATGGCTGAATCTCTTTGCCCCCTAAGAATTCTCTAGTCTGATGGCCGGTTGTAAGGAATAGAATTGAGCAGATTTCCTGTTTCTTTTTAGACTCAGTGGATACTGCCTGTTCTTTTACTGGGTTAGTTGGTAACCAAAATATTTGACCTTTTTCTTGATATATATGGGTTTTTAAGTCAGAGTCCAGTACTGTCCCAAGGATGGTATCCTCAAGCCCCTGGGAGGAACTGTTATTTAGGGAAGGGGAGCATACATAGATCCTATGGCATTTTAAGATGCAGGAATTTTTTTTTATATTTATTTATTTTTATTGGTTTTTCAAAACATTACAAAGCTCTTGACATATCATATTTCATACATTTGATTCCAGTGGGTTATGAACTCCCATTTTTACCCCGTATACAGTTTGCAGAATCACATTGGTTACACATTCACGTTTTTACATATTGCCATACGAGTGACTGTTGTATTCTGCTATCTTTCCTATCCTCTACTATCATCCCTCCCCTCTCCTCCCATCTTCTCTCTCTACCCCATCTACTGTAATTCATTTCTCTCCCTTGTTTTTTTTTCCCCTTTCCCCTCACATCCTCTTATATGTAATTTTGTATAACAATGAGGGTCTCCTTCTGTTTCCATGCAATTTCCCTTCTCTCTCCCTTTCCCTCCCATCTCTCATCCCTGTTTAATGTTAATCTTTTTCTCATTCTCTTCCTCCCTGCTCTATTTTTAGTTGCTCTCCTTATATCAAAGAAGACATTTGGCATTTGTTTTTTAGGGATTGGCTAGCTTCACTTAGCATAATCTGCTCTAGTGCCATCCATTTCCCTGCAAATTCCATGATTTTGTCATTTTTTAGTGCTGAGTAACACTCCATTGTGTATAAATGCCAAATTTTTTTAATCCATTCATCTATTGAAGGGCATCTAAGTTGGTTCCACAGTCTAGCTATTGTGAATTGTGCTGCTATGAACATCGATGTAGCAGTATCCCTATAGTACCCTCTTTTAAGGTCTTCAGGGAATAGTCTAAGAAGGGCAATAGCTAGGTCAAATGGTGGTTCCATTCTCAGCTTTCCCAGGAATCTCCACACAGCTTTCCAAATTGGCCGCAACAATTTGCAGTCCCACCAGCAATGTACAAGTGTACCCTTTTCTCCACATCCTCACCAGCACTTGTTGTTGTTTGACTTCATAATGGCTGCCAATCTTACTGGAGTGAGATGGTATCATAGGGTGGTTTTGATTTGCATTTCTCTGACTGCTAGAGATGATGAGCATTTTTTCATGTACTTGTTGATTGATTGTATATCCTCCTCTGAGAAGTGTCTGTTCAGGTCCTTGGCCCATTTGTTGATTGGGTTATTTGTTTTCTTATTGTTTAATTTTTTGAGTTTTTTGTATACTCTGGATATTAGGGCTCTATCTGAAGTGTGAGGAGTAAAGACTTGTTCCCAGGATGTAGGCTCCCTATTTACCTCTCTTATTGTTTCTCTTGCTCAGAAAAAACCTTTTTAGTTTGAGTAAGTCCTATTTGTTGATTCTTGTTTGTAACTCTTGTGCTATGGGTGTCCTATTAAGGAATTTGGAGCCCGACCCCACAATCTGTAGATCAGAGCCAACTTTTTCTTCTATCAGATGCAGAGTCTCTTATTTGATATCAAGCTCCTTGATACATTTTGAGTTAACTTTTGTGCATGGTGAGAGAAATGGATTCAGTTTCATTTTGTTGCATATGGATTTCCAGTTTTCCCAGCACCATTTGTTGAAGATGCTATCCTTCCTCCATTGCATGCTTTTAGCCCCTTTATGGAATATAAGATAGTTGTAATTTTGTGGATTGGTTTCTGTGTCCTCTATTCTGTACCATTGGTCCACCCGCCTGTTTTGGTACCAGTACCATGCTGTTTTTGTTACTATTGCTCTGTAGTATAGTTTGAAGTCTGGTATCGCTATACCGCCTGATTCACACTTCCTGCTTAGCATTGTTTTTGCTATTCTGGGTCTTTTATTTTTCCATATGAATTTCATGATTGCTTTCTCTATTTCTACAAGAAATGCCGTTGGGATTTTGATTGGCATTGCATTAAACCTATAGAGAACTTTTGGTAATATCGCCATTTTGATGATGTTAGTTCTGCCTATCCATGAACAGGGTATATTTTTCCATCTTCTAAGATCTTCTTCTATTTCTCTCTTTAGGGTTCTGTAGTTTTCATTGTATAAGTCTTTCACCTCTTTTGTTAGGTTGATTCCCAAGTATTTTATTTTTTTTGAAGATATTGTGAATGGAGTGGTTGTCCTCATTTCCATTTCAGAGGATTTGTCGCTGATATACAGGAATGCCTTTGATTTATGCGTGTTGATTTTATATCCTGCCACTTTGCTGAATTCATTTATTAGCTCTAATA
>NW_026005926.1:14537-36497 GCF_001458135.2 Marmota marmota marmota | reverse complement strand
TTCAGTTTCATTTTGTTGCATATGGATTTCCAGTTTTCCCAGCACCATTTGTTGAAGATGCTATCCTTCCTCCATTGCATGCTTTTAGCCCCTTTATGGAATATAAGATAGTTGTAATTTTGTGGATTGGTTTCTGTGTCCTCTATTCTATACCATTGGTCCACCTGCCTGTTTTGGTACCAGTACCATGCTGTTTTTGTTACTATTGCTCTGTAATACAGTTTGAAATCTGGTATTGCTATACCTTCTGATTCACACTTCCTGCTTAGAACTGCTTTTGCAATTCTGGGTCTTTTATTTTTCCATATGAATATCATGATTGCTTTATCTATTTCTACAAGAAATGCCATTGGGATTTTGATTGGCATTGCATTGAACCTATAGAGAACTTTTGGTAATATCGCCATTTTGATGATGTTAGTTCTGCCTATCCATGAACAGGGTATATTTTTCCATCTTCTAAGATCTTCTTCTATTTCTCTCTTTAGGGTTCTGTAGTTTTCATTGTATAAATCTTTCACCTCTTTTGTTAGGTTGATTCCCAAGTATTTTTTTTGAGGATATTGTGAATGGGGTGGTTTTCCTCATTTCCATTTCAGAAGATTTGTCCCAGGAATGCCTTTGATTTATGCATGTTGATTTTATATCCTGCCACTTTGCTGAATTCATTTATTAGCTCTAGTAGTTTCTTTGTAGACCCTTTTGTGTCTTCTAGGTATAGGATCATGTCACCTGCAAATAGTGATAATTTAAGTTCTTCTTTTCCTATCTTAATGCCTTTAATTTCTTTTGTCTGTCTAATTGCTCTGGCCAGTATTTTGAGAACTATATTGAATAGAAGTGGTGAGACAGGGCATCTCTGTCTTGTTCCNAGTGTTTTGAACATAAAGGGATGCTCTACTTTGTCGTATGCTTTTTCTGCATCTATTGAGATGATCATATGGTTCTTATCTTTAAGTCTATTGATGTGGTGAGTAAAGTTTATTGCTTTCCATATATTGAAACAGCCTTGCATCCCACGGATGAATCCTACTTGATCATGGTGCACTATCTTTTTGATATGTTTTTGTATCCGATTTGCCAGAATTTTATTGAGGATTTTTGCATCTAAATTCATTAGGGATATTGGTCTGTAGTTTTCTTTCTTTTAGGTGTCTTTATCTGGTTTGGGAATCAGGGTGATATTGGCCTCATAGAATTAATTTGGAAGTTCTCCCTCTTTTTCTATCTCCTGAAATCGATTGTGGAGTATTGGTATTAGTTCTTCTTTAAAGTTCTTGTAAAACTCTGCTGTATATCTGTCCATTCCTGGGCTTTTCTTGGTTGGTAGTCTTTTGATGGCTTCTTCTATTTTCTCACTTGATATTTGTCTGTTTATATCATCCTCACTCAATCTGGGTAGTTAATATGTCTTAAGGAATTTATCGATGCCTTCACTATCTTCTATTTTATTAGAGTGTAGGGTTTCAAAATAATTTCTAATTATCTTCTGTATTTCTGACTTTTCTGTTGTGATGTTGCCTTTTTCATCCCGTAAGCTAGTAATTTGGGTTCTCTCTCTTCTTCTCTTTGTTAGCATGGCTAGTGGTCTATCAATCTTATTTATTTTTTCAAAGAACCAACTTTTAGTTTTATCAATTTTTTATTGTTTCTTTTATTTCTATTTCATTGATTTCAGCTCTAATTTTAATTATTTCTTGCCTTCTACTGTATTTGCTGCTGATTTGTTCTTCTTTTTATAAGGCTTTGAGGTGTAGTGTCAAGTCATTTATTTGTTGGCTTTTCTTACTTTTAAGGAATGAACTCCATGAAATGAATTTTCCTCTTAGTACTGCTTCCATAGTGTCCCAGAGATTTCGATATGTTGTGTCTGAGTTTTCATTTACCTCTAAGATTTTTTTAAATTTGCTTTTTGATGTCTTCTGTAACCCTTTGTTCATTCAGTAGCATATTGTTTAATCCCCATGTGATGTAGGATTTTTCCTTTCTCATTTTATTATTGATTTCCAATTTCATTCCATTATGATCAGATAAAATGCATGGTAGTATCTCTACTCTTTTGTAATTGCTAAGATTTGCCCTGTGACATAATTTATGGTCTATTTTTGAGAAGGATCCATGTGTTGCTAAGAAGAAAGTGTATCCGCTTGATGTTGGGTGGTATATTCTGTATATATCAATTAAGTCTAAATTTTAAATTGTATTATTGAGCTCTATGGTTTCTTTATTCAACTTTTGTTTGGAATATCTGTCCAGTGGTGAGAGAGGTGTGTTAAAATCTCCCATGATTATTGTGTTGTGGTCTATTTGACTCTTGAACTTGAGAAGAGTTTGTTTGATTAACGTAGCTGTGCCATTGTTTGGGGCATATATATTAATAATCATCAAGTCTTGTTGGTGTATGGTTCCGTTGAACAGTATGTAGTGTCCTTGTTTATCCCTTTTGGTTAACTTTGGCTTGAAGTCTATTTTATTTGATACAAGAATGGACACCCCTGCTTGTTTCCAGGGTCCATATGAGTGATATGATTTTTCCCCAACCTTTCACCTTCAGTCTGTGTATGTCTTTACCTATCAGATGAGTCTCCTTTTGGCAGCATATTGTTGGATTTTCTTTTTAATCTATTCTACTAGCCTATGTCTTTTGATTGATGCATTTAAGCCATTAACATTTAGGGTTACTATTGAGATATGGTTTGTATTTCCAGCCATATTTGATTATGTATGTTACTTATGATTTGTTTTTCCTCCATGATTAATTTTTCCTTTACTGTACTACCTCCCACTGTTGGTTTTCATTGTTATTTTTTATTTCCTCTCCCTGTAATGTTTTACCAAGGATGTTTTGAAGAGCTGGTTTTCTAGCTGCAAATTCTTTTTACTTTTGTTTATCGTGGAAGATTTTTATTTCATCTTCAATCCTGAAGCTTAATTTCGCTGGATACATGATTCTTGGTTGGAACCCTTTTTCTTCCAGCGTTTGAAATATGTTGTTCCAGGATCTTCTACCTTTCAGAGTCTTTATTGAAAGATCAGCAGTTATCCTGATTGGTTTACCCCTAAATGTAATCTGCTTCCTATCTTTTGTGGATTTTAAGATTCTCTCCTTATTCTGTATGTTGGGCATCTTCATTATTATGTGTCTTGGTGTGGATGTCTTATGATTTTGTACATTCGGTGTCCTGTAGGCTTCTAGTATTTGGATTTCTTTTTCATTCTTTAAGAATGGGAAGTTTTCTAGTATTATTTCATTAAATAGATTGCTCATTCCCTTGGTTTGGACCTCTATACCCTCTTGTATCCCAATAACTCTTAGGTTTTGTTTCTTTATGTTATCCCATAATTCTTGGATGTTCTGCTCATGATTTCTTAACATTCTCGCTGAGCTGTCTACGTTCATTTCAAGTTGAAAAACTTTGTCTTCGTTGTCTGAAGTTCCATCTTCTAAGTGTTCTACTCTTCTGGTAATACTCTCATTTGAGTTTTAAATTTATTTTATTGTTTACTGCATTTCCAGGATTTCTGTTTATTTGTTTTTTATATCCTCTATCTCCCTATAGAGTTGATCTTTTGCTTCTTGGATTTGTTTATGTAATTCATTGTCAAAGTGATCTTTCATTGTCTGAATTTGCTGTATAATGTCTTCCTTGAGACTCCAGATCATCTGAAGCATGTATATCTTGAACTCTTTATCTGACATTCCATCAGCTGCAGAAATTACTTCATCTAATGTTGAATTGACCTGTATTGTTTGTGGTCCTTTCTTTCCTTGTCTTTTCATACTGCTCATGATTCTTTCTATCTTTGTGAAACTGTTGTGTTAATGTTTTTCCCCTTATATATTTGTATTGTTCTTGTATATCTCCAAAATCCCTCTTTTTCAGAGAAAGACAATGTTAACAGTTCCCAATATCAACAGTACATCATCTAAGCACATGATTTTTTTTTGTTATCTCCCAGTGTAGGATCTTGGCTGCTATGATTCTCCAACTCTCAAATCTAATGTAAATCTTAGCAGAGATTGTTTCCTATGACATCACTTGTGTAACGTCACCTATGTCAATCTTGGCCTGGTTCATCTGCCAAGGTTTTAGGGCAGGTTCCCTGCAGGTCCTGGTATGTCAGCCACATTGTACCCACATTTTGATGATCTTTGTCTACATGGCTTTCTCCTCTTGAGAGGTGCTGTTCTGCTTGTGTTTTTGTTCACTATGCTTTGGTGCATGGGGTTCTTTGTCCCTTCCAGTTGGTGGCTCACAGCTTGTGGCTTGGAGCCAGGGTGGCAAATCCTTTTAGAGTGTGTACCCTATGGCCCTCTATAGAGTATTAACATGAATATATTTCTGGTTCATTTTGGGTCTTTTAGCAGCTGAGCCCTCCTGAGTCACTGGGTCCCTTACATCAGATGTAGTTGTGTGTGTCTATCAGACCCCTGCCATATTCATCAATCATCAACTTCTGAGCAAGTGGAAAAAAAATGAAAGGAGGGGTTGGAGACAAAGGCTTGGGGAAAGAATTTATTCCTTCTCTGTTCAAGGCTTAGCATTTGAGCATAGCAGTGGTTTCTTGCCCGCCAGGGTCACTGGAGCCTTCTCCTTTTGTCTGGCCATGCTTTTTTTCCCTTATAAATTTTTGGACCTTTGGCTTTGCTCTAGTGAGACTCCAACTTTGAGTGATTTATGGGTTTGTGATGAGGGCAGCTGTAAGGAGATCCATCCTCATCTTTATCTCTTTGGTCTGCCTGTCTTTGAGCCTCTGGGTCTCCATTGAGGAAAACTGTGGTGACCATCTTTGTTAGCTCTCGGGCATACTTCTCAGTAAAGCCATTTTGTAATTTTTGGCAAATATCACTCTGAGCCTGTTCCACAATGCAGCATTGTTCACCTGTTGCTTGAGACTCTGCATCTCTTCCCTGACAAACTTGCATTGTGGTGCCCCTCCTCACCTGGACACCTCTGGGCAGGGAGTGGAGCAGCAGTGGCAGTGGCCTGGACATTCATCTCTGAGTCAGTTGGGTACAACCTTTTTTTTTTAGAGAGAGAGAAGAGAGATAATTTTTTAATAATTATTTTCCATTTTCAGTGGACACAACATCTTTGTATGTGGTTCTGAGGATAGAATATGGGCCACAAGCATGCCAGGGGAGCTCTCTACCGCTTGAGCCACATCCCCAGCCCAAGGGTACAACTTTTTGGATCATTACTGCCAGTTCCATAAGGCACAAGGGCCTTAGGCAGACATGGGGTCCAGAGAAATATTTAGGGTTATAAAAGGTGCAAGAGGGGAGATGCTGGAGCAGCAGGAGGCTTTGGTCAGCTCTGTTTGTCTGCAGATGTGCTCTGGCTTAGGCTAGGGCTTAGGGATGGCTCTGATTCCTTCTAACTCTTGGGCCCAGTTTCTTTCTTATTTGTTTTTCTCTTAAACTTCCTATGAGGGATTCTTGATATCTCTTTATTTTTTAGCCCTTTTTCTTTGTTTGGGCCCCATCCTAAATCTGGATTATGGGCTGCATCAGATCATGCATGTTCAAGGGTTTCTCCATGGAGGAAGATGTATGATTTTTACTGCTTATGAGCGCAATGGTGGTGAAAGGCTGGCACAAAAACTGCCTTGTCTCCCTCAGGTGTTTCCCTCTGGACAGTATGGGCAGGTCCTTTAGTCCCTTGCAGGGGCACCTGGAGTGCTTTCATCTAGGTTGTGTCTCTGGTCTTTGACAAATCCCCCACCTTAATCTTGGGAGGTGAAATAGTCTTGCTTCTAGGAAGCCTTTGGCTCTGAGCATGCCAAAGAGGAAGGAATATGCAGTATTGGGGGCTATCATTTGTTGCTTCTGAGGAATATGGGGTTGAGGGGACAGTTTTCTATCCCAGTGCTCTTGGCAAATTTTGGTAGAGTGGCACATAAGGTGTGGGTCCTCTTCTGGCTCTTGGGGAAAACTGTTTCCCTTCCTGTTTTTCCTCCATCAGTTATTCTGGTTAGCTGCTTTCTGCTGGGTCTTAAGACCACTAGTCTCCTGGCTAACATCAGCTTGGACTGTCCATCTAGACAGGCTCTCAACCAAGGGGGCTGTTTCTGTACTATCTCTTGACAGCCATCAATGTAAGAGAAATTGTTCAGCATCTCCAACAATAATCAGAAGGACTCAGCAATGACTCTCTCATCTAAAGATCCTTCTGGTGGCCAGCCCACATCGTGGGTGGGCCATTATAATTCAGAGAGAATGCCATCTTAGTGGAGTAAGTTTCACCCTACAGTTACCAGAAAATCCTTCCTAAAGGTTTCTAACAAACATTTCAGAAGGCTCAGCTTTCTTTGTGTGCCTCACATGTTTCATCTGCATCGTCTTCGCACATTTAGGACAGGACTGGGTTTGTGTGCCTCCTATATTTCACTTTGCATTGGTGTCACACATTTAGGACAAGACTTGCTTTGTCCATGTCTGGCTGTACCCCTTTTGGGGTCTTAGGGCCCTCTTAGCCTTGCAGGTCGGTATCCACCTGAAGCTTTCACCTAGACGTTAGTTGGTGAAATTCCACCATAGACTTTATTAGGTGCCATGAAACTTTGGTTAAGGACTCCACACTCACTTTGGCCCTTGGATTGGGTAGGAAACCTTCCCTTTGTCCCTGTCATTCACATACTTTTTACACAGTCATGGTCAGAAGAAAATTTCTATGCTGCACAAATTCCAACAATTCCAAACCAAAAAAAAAAAAAAAATGTGTGTCACAGTTTCCCCTCTGCTCTCTGATCCTGAACAAAGTCTACTTGGGTGACTCCCCAGGTCTGTTTCAGCTCCAACATTTTTGGAGAATACTCGGGACCCAACAGAGGTCAAGCCTCTTTTCCACCAGCTTAGTCCTCGAAAGGGAAGTCAGGTTGTCTTCAAAAATAAATGGACCCAGGTCCTAACTTTTCAGTTGAGCAGTGCTCCAAAACCCTAATTCTGGATCCTGCTGCCTGTGGGTCCCTCTGTGGTCTGGGGTGGCAGCCCCAGGGTTCTGGGTGAGTCAATCCTCCTTCAGGCCAAGAGTGGCCTGAGTGTGACAAGGGGAACACTCTCCCCCACAGCCCCAGGGAAGTGGGTCCACAGAGACAAGAAAGGCACAATAGCCTTCCTTAGTTCCTCTGTTTCATCTGGGTCCCAACAAATGTTGTAGGGACAAATGAGGCAAGGCACCAAACATAGCAGGAAACAATTTTATTTGGCTGCAGCCAGGCTCAGAATGCACAGCTTTTGCTATAATCAATCAATCCCAGGAATCCTGAGTTAAGGGAGTTACAGAATTTTATACCTAGCATTTAAGGGGAAGGGTCCAGAAGTTCACAATCTGAAAAAGTTCACATAAAAGCAGCTTTTTCTTTCACTGTTTTGGGCAAGTTAACTCTTTAAGGACAACTCATGAAAAGGGCAGAGCTTCTTTTCCCTATCTTTCCTCTCCCTGCCAATTTTTACCATGGATCCCATTTGGTAACATTTCTTAAAAATGTAGTCATCTCTGTGGAGCCTAGCTCCAGGCCAGTGGCCTTGTTTGCACATTTCTATAAAGTATTAAAAACTTGATATGTTTTGAAAATGTAGTAAGGTGTGCCCAGACCTGGAGTGCTGGTATCTTCTCAGCCAGTGGCCAAGTAAATCAGGGCAATAGGAAAATAGAAAGTTAATCAATATTGAACTCTTTTTCAGAGACTCTTCTTCTGACAGTTTTAAAACAGCCATGGTGAAGAATTCTGGAGAAGCTCAGCTAAAACTATTCTGTGGAGAAAGGAGGTGACACTTCAATACAAGTAGAACAGAGGGGAGGCACAGGAGGGGGCTCAAAAAGGGGGCTTGGAATCAAGGGAAAGGTACAGGCTCCTGGACAAGGGTGTCCTCAAGCAAGGATCCAGGTCCAGGAATGAAGATACAAGTTCGTGGACCAGGCAGGGGTCCCATGAAAACAGACAAAGCTAGGGAGGGGAGGGAGGGGAGAAAGGGGACCCGGGTGGCACAGAGAGAGGAGGGCTCATGGCCCAGGTCGACTGATGGGTATCAAGATTGGGGAGCAGGGCCCAGGCTGAGGGAGGCTAAAGGGACCAGAAAAAGGGGAATGGTTAAATTTTCCCAAAGATAGCCTGCAGGGTGAAAGACCAGGTCCAGTCCCCTGACCCTAGTGAGTATCCTGGTAAAGGCATCAGGACAAGGGGCACCACAGGGACAGTGACAACAGAAGCTCCAAATCAGGGCACAGCAGGAAGTTCCAGAGGATGCGTGTTGTTGGGGTGGGGGCCAGGACCCCTGCAGAGATACCAGGCTAGGGACCTAGAGGGGGGCTCCTTCCTGAAAGAGCAGGAAAGAGTGGGGCTTGGTAGGAAGGCAGCAATAGGGTTCTGCCATCCAAGGAATCCAAGGGGAGTAGGTAAGCTACCCAAAAGAGGGGCCCCAAGTACAAGGCCCAAGGAAGCACAGAGCAAGAAGTGGCACCAGAGGCTCAAGTGAGGAGACAGGCCAGGGAATCGAGAGACAGGGGCCAGGGCTGGGGCCGTGGAATCAAAACAGTGGACATGGCAGAAGAGGGAAGGCTGGGGGCATGGCAGTGGGGAGGCAGGCTCCAGGCCCAGGGCCACTGCCAGGACTTAGGTTTCCAAGAATAGGACCAAGGGCCCAGGGAGAGCAAGAGGCCCAAGCTACGGACAAGGCTGTCTAGCCCATGAAATGCCCTGCCCAGACAGGGGCCTAGCAAGGGATCAGGACCATGAAGAGGATGATGGGATGGGAGGGCATGGGGTTGCAGTGGGTGTGGAGAGGGACAACAGTCAGGACCCAAGCCAGGATCCTAGGCAAGGGACTGATCCCAAGAACAGAGCATTAGAAACCCAAGAAGCAGGAGGCAAGCACTCCAAGGGAAAGTACTAGTGGAAGGAGAGGAAAGATTTGCGCTAGGATGTGGAAAAAGAGGGCAGAGCAAAGGGAAACCAGTGGAGTGCACTAAGGGGCCCAAACAAGGAATCCCAGGTAATCCCCAAGGTGATCTGACACCTTGCGATATCATGCAACACGAGGAACATCGTCTGGGGCTCAGGCAAGCAGCCAGTCCAGAAACTAGAGTTCAAAACATCATGGTTAGGTAGGGCTGGGTTGGGGTAGGGGCATCATGCAAGGCGAGATGGTAGGGGAGGAAAGGGAGATGATCGAGCAGGGCAAGGTCAGCAGAAGGCCTAAGTCCACTAACAGGTGTCAACGTTTGGAAGGCAAAGGAGGCCCAGGTGAGGAACAGGGCTGGATTTCCCATAGGGAGCCTTCATGGTCCAGAGGCCTCTGCCCCAGATGAGTAGAACCTCATAAAGAGACCAGGCCAAAGGAGAGCCAAAGGAGGAAACTGTGAGTGGATACCTTGCATCTGGAATTGGAGGCGGGGACGGTGGGTAGCCAGGACCCCTTTGAGGATCCCAGGCTAGGGAGAAACAGGGGGAAGGGAAGGTCCAGGATGTGCTAGGATACCATAGTACAAGAAAATAGAGGGGAGGCCAAGGAGGGGGCCAGAAAAATGGGCCTGGGACAAGGACAGAATGATTGAGAAGGGAAGCCAGGGGTTCAAGACACGAGACCAAGGATTGGAGTGTCAAGTGGCAGGACATAGGCCAGTGTCTCATGAAAATAGACAGGGCTGGGGAGGGGAGGGAGAATAGAAATGGGAGCGGGTGGCGTAGGGAGAGGAGGGCTCAAAGACCAGGTACACTGCTGGGTGTTAGGACAGGGGAGTAGGGCCCAGGCTGATTGAGGCCATAAGGCCCAGGCAAGGGGCAGGGCTACATTTTACCAAAGGGAGTACAAAAGGCTAAAATGCCAGGTCAAGTACATGGCCCGGGTGTGCATCCTAGTAAAGGGATCAGAAAAGGGGTGCAGCAGGGAAAGGGACAACAGGAGGGGACTGTGAGGAAATTCCTTTCATCCAGACCTGGGGGGGAATTTGGGGGGATAATGGACCCAATCAAGGAGCTCACGCTAGGCAGAAGCAGTGGAGGGAAGGATCCAGGCAGTGCCAGGATACCACAGCACACAGAAAACAGAAGAGAGGCATATCAGAGCCCCAAGTAAGGGGCCTGAAACCAAGGTACAGGAGCAGGGTCGTCAAACAGGGTGGCCAGGGTCTCAACCAAGGAGCCAGGCCTAGGAACAGAGAGCCAAGTGCAAGGGCCTGGGCCAGGGGTGCATGGAAATGGACAGGGCTGGTTAGGGGAAGGAGGCAAGGGAGGGAGCTTGTGGCACAAAGGAGGGAGGTTTAAGGCCCAGGGCCACTGCAGGGTGTCAGTGTCCAGGAGCAGGGCCCAGGCTGAAGGAGTCCAAATGGCCTATGCAAGGGGAAGGGCTACATTTAACAACATGTAGCCCACAGGAGCAAGAGGCCAAGTCCAGTCTCCTGGTCTGGGTGAGTATCCTGGAAGGGGATTAGGAAAAGGGGCCTGGCAGGGACTGGCATGAGAGGAGAGCCAAAGGAGGGCACAGCCTGAAGGGCCAGAAGACCGGTGTGGGTGGAATGTGGGCCAGAATACAAGCACAGAGCCCAGGTAAGGGACCTAGAGGAGAGCCCAAGTCAGGGGAGAGCAGAGAAGGGCGTGGCCAGCAAGGTGGGGGTGCACTAGGGTACTGCACTAGGGTACTACAGGGAATCTAAGGGGAGCAGGGAAGCAGCCCTAGAGAGGTGCCCACACACCAAGCCCAGGGAAACAATGAGCAAGAAAGGCCACCAGAGGCTCAAGTGAGTAGCCAGGCCAGAGAATGCAGAGCCAAGGGATGGGGCAGGGCCTCACATAAGTGGAGAAAGATGGGGAGAGAAGGCAGGGTATCCAACAGGGTGGTGGCAGGCTCCAAGCCCAGGGGCACTGCCAGGTTTTAGGGTTCTGGAGACAGTACCAAGGGCCCAGGGAGAACAAATGGCCCAAACAAGGGGAAGGGCTATTTTTTCCCTTAGGGAGCCAGGAGTACCAATATGCCAGGTACACTCCCCTGGCATGGGTGTGAATACTGGAAAAGGAATCAGGAAAGGGGGCTTGGTAGGGACAGGAACAAAAGGAGGGCCAAAGAAGGGTGCAGCGGGAAGGGCCAGAGGATGGGTGCTGGTGCAGTAGGGCCTGGACCCCAACAAGGAGCCCAGGTTAGGGACCTGGACGAGGGCCCATACTAGGGGAGAATAGGGAAGCGTAGAACTGGGCAGGCACGCGACACTAGTGGGCTGCAGTGCAGGAACACGAAAAGACGCAGAGAAGCAGCCCAAGCAAGGGGCCCACAGTCAATGCCCAGTCACACTCAGAGAAACAAGGGCCATCAAAGGCTCAAGCAGGAATCCAGGATAGGGAATTGAGAACCAAGGACTGGGGCAGGAGGCACAGGACAGTGGACAAGACTTGGGAGGGAAGGCAGGGGATCCTACAGGGGCAGGCACGTACAGGCCCAGGGTCACTGCCAGCTGTTAGTGTTCTGAGTGCAGGACTGAGTACCCGGAATGAGCAAGGGGCCGAGGCGAGAGGCAGGGCTCTGTTTCCCATAAGGCGCCCAGGCCCAGATTAGTATCCATGGCCAGGGACCTGGCAAAGGAGGCCTAGGAAGGAAAGGGGGACAGGAGGAGGGCGATGGCAGGGCATGGTGGGGGTTCCTGGTGGGTGCTCAGAGGGGCAAGAGCCAGGACCCAAGCCAGCAGTCCAGGAAAGCGACCAACCCAACCGTTCTTGGATGAGAGACCCAAAGAGAAGGAGAGGCACAAGTGCCAAAGGAATTTGTGAGGGGAAGGTGAGGAAGGGGTTGCATGAAGACCAGAAGACAGAGAAAAGCACAAAAGGCACCGAAGGGAGCCCGCTGGGGTGCACAAGCAAGAGGACCCTAGGTCAGACCCAACACAAAGATACTCCATGCTACACTAAAGAACATGAGGAAAGGGGTCAGGGGTTCAGGCAAGCAGCCAGACCCTGGGACTGGAGCGCAACAGAACAAGGTTAGGGAAAGCTGGGTTGAGGTTGGGACATTATGCAAGGCAAGAGGGCACTGGAGAGAAGGGAGGGGATTTTTCAGGGCTGGGATGGAGCAAGTCACATATTTACTGCCAGGCATCAAGGTTCAGGCAGTGAAGGGGACACAGGCGAGTGGCAGCACTGTGTTTCCCACTGGGAGCATTCAGGGTGCAGAGGCCAGCCAATTCCCCTCCTCTGCCCCAGGAGAGTAGATCCTCAGAGAGTGACCAAAGCAGGGGAAAAAGTGGGCAATGTGAGGTGATACCTGTGGTGCAGAGTTTAAGGTGGTGTTGTTGGGCAGCCAGAACCCATTTGAGGAGCCCAGACTAGAAAGAAGCGGGGGGAGCAGAGACTCTGGGCAGTGCCAGGATACCTCAGCATAAGGGGAACAGAGGGGATTCACAGGAGGGAGCCCGTAAAAGGGGCCTGAAACCAAGGGACATAAACAGGGTCCTCAAGAATGGCAGTCAGGGGCTCAAGCAGCCAGGGAAGAAAAGACTCACTGCTCCAGTCGGGAGACCCTTCCCACCTGTGTGTCAGTTGGCTCTCCTATACCGCCACAGACAAGGTAGATGAAACTTGCCCATCCAGGCGGGAGATCCCTCACACCTGTGTGTGTGTGGGGGGGAGATACTAATCCTCCACAGCCAGAGAAGAGGGAACACTCCTCTCCAAGCGGGAGACCTCTCCCACCTGGGCTTCAGGGGGAGCTCCTATACCACCCCAGCCAGGGTAGAGGGGACTCACCACTCCAGACGAGAGATCCATTTATCCTGGGTGTAAGGGAAAGCTAGTAAACCACTGCATCCATGGTACAGGGGACTCTCCCCTTCAGGCAGGAGACCGCTCCCATCTGGGTATGTGGGGGAGATTGTATACCACAGCAACCAGAATAGAGGGGACTCGCCCCTCCAAGTAGAAGACGCCTCCAACCTGGGTGCCTGGGAGAGCTGGTACACCTCCTCAGGCAGGGTAGAGGGGGGGGGTCTCTCCTCTAGGCAGGAGACCCCTTTCACCTGAGTGTCAGGTGGAGCTGGTATACTGCTGCAGCCAGGGTAGAGTGGAATCCCCCCCCCCCCCAGGCGGAAGTTCTCTCCCACCTGTGCGTCAGGTGGAGCACATATACTCCAGCCGCCAGGGTATAGGTAACTGGAAATTCCAGGAAAGAGACACCTCCCACCTAGGAATGGGGGTAATTTCTATACTGCCTTAGCCAGGGTAGAGGGGACTCGCCCCTCCAGGCTGAAGACCCTTCCCACAGGGATGTATGGTGAGCAGGAGTTCATATAGAGCTGCAGCTGGGGTTGCAGTGACTCCATCATCCAGGCGGGAGACCCCGCCCTCCTGAGGTTTTGAAGGGGCTCTTATACCTCTGCTGCCAGGGTTAAGGGGACTCACCCCTATAGGCATGAGACCCTCCCACCTGGGTGTGTGTGGGGGCAGCTCCTATATCTCTGCAGTTAGGGTAAAGCTGACTCACCCCTCCAGAGGGAAGGCCCCTCTTACCTGGGTGTGGGGGGTGGAGCTCCTATACTCCTGCAGCTAGGGTATTGGGTACTCGCCCCTCCAGGCAGGAGACCCCTCCCACCTGGGTATAAGGGGGAGCTCTTATACCACAGCAACCATAGTAGAGGGTACTTTCACCTTCAGATGGGAGACCCCCTCTCATCTGAGTGTCGGGGTGAGCTCGTATATGGCAGCAGCCAGGGAAGAGTGGACTCCCCCTTCCAGGCGGGTGACCCTTCCTACCTGGTGTTAGGGGAGCTCCTATAGCACCGCAGGTGGTGTAGAGGGAACTCTAACTTCCTAATGGGAGACCCCTTTCACCCAGGTGTCCTTGGGAAATCCTACACCACTGAAGCAGGGTAGAGAAGACTCTAGCCTCCTGGCAGGGGACTCCTCCCAATGGGGTATCAGGGGAGTTCCTATACTGAAGGAACCAGGGTGGAGGGGACCCCTACATCTAAGAGGGAGACCTCTCCCATCTGCATGTCAGGGGAAGTTCCTTTACCACTGCAGCAAGGGTAGAGTGGACTTGCCCTTCCAAGGGGAGACCCCTCCCACCTGGGTGTCTGGGTGAGCTCCTATACCTCTGCAGCCAGGGTAGAGGGGACTCGCCCCTTCAATTGAGAGACCCCTCCCACCAGGGTGTCTGGGGAACTTGATTACTGCAGTACCCAGAGTAGAAGGAACTCACTCCTAGAGGCAGAAGACTCCTCCACCTGAGTGGGTGGGGGAGCAACTACACTGCCACAGCAGGGTAGAGGGAACACATCCTTCCAGGTGTAAGGCCCGCCCAAATGGGTGTACTGAGAACTCATATATGGCAAGTGCTAAAGTAGAGGGAACTCGCCCATCCAGGCGGGTTACCCCTCTCACCTGGGTTTGAGGTAGAGCTCATATACCCCAGCAGCCAGGTTTTAAGGGACTTGCACAGCAGGCAAGAGACACCCCCACCTGGGAATGGGGGAAACTATACCTCCTTAGCCAGGGTAAAGGGGACTTGCCCCTCCAGGCAGAACACCCCTCTCAATTTCATGTCATGTAGAGCTCATTTACCTCAGAAGCCAGGTTTGAAGCGACTCGCCCCTCCAGGTGACACCTTCCACCTGATAATGGGGATAACTCCTATATTGGTTTAGCCAGGGTAGAGGGGACTTGCCCCTTAAGATGGGAGACCCCTTCCATCTGGGTATGGAGAGAAATTTCATATATCACACCAGCCAAAATAAAGGGGACTCGCCTCTCCATGCTGGAGACCCCTCCCATCTGGGTGTCTGTGGGAGCTTGTACACTGCCAAAGCTAGGGTAGAGGGGACTCACAACTCTAGGCGGGAGACCCCTCCCACTTGGGTGTCAGGGGGAGCTCCTATACTACTGCTGCTAGGATAGAGTAGACTCACTCCTCCAGTGGCAAGACCCCTCCCACGTGAGTGTCCTTTGGAGATTATATACAGCTTGAGCCATGGTAGAGGGGACACGACCCTCCAGGCAAGTGACACCTCCCTCCTGGGTGTCAAGGGAGCTCATAAAACCCAGCAGCCATGGTAGAGGCGAGTCTCCCATTCAGGGGCAGACACCTCCCACCTGGGAATCAGAGGGAACTGGTGTACCACCACAGCCAGAATAGAGGGGACTTGTCCCCCCTCAGGTGGGAGACACCCCACCTGGGTCCTGGGTGAAGGTTCATATGCCGTTCCAGCCAGGGTAGCAGGGATTCGCCCCTCCAGGGGAGAGACCCCTCCCACCTGGGTTCTGGGGAGCTCCTACACCTTTGCAGCCAGGGTAGAGGGGAATCACCCTTACAGGCAGGAGACCCCTGCCACCAGGGTGTTATGGGAAGCTCCTATAATACCAGAGCCAGGGTAAAGGTGTTCGTCACTGCAAGCGGGAGACATCTCGCAACTGGGTGTCCAGGGAGCACTTATAGGCACCAGCCAATGTAGAGGGGACTCCCCCCTCCAGTCAGGAGATCCCTCCCACTTGGGTATCAGAGGGAGCTTTATACCACCACATCCTGGGTAGAGGGGACTTGTCCCTCCATGTGGGATACTCCTCCTACATGGGTGTCCAGTGGATTTCCTATACCTCTGCAGCCACCATAGAGGACACTCGCCTGTGCAGGTGGGAGACCCCTCCCATCTGGGTGTCAGGGGAATCTTGAATTCAGCCAAACCATGTTAGAGGGGAATCGCCCCTCAAGATATCCCTCCCACATGGGTGTCAGAGGGAGCTCATATACCACGATAGTCCGAGTAGAGGGGACTTGCCCCTCCAGTCGGGAAATGCCTCCCACCTAGGTGTCCAGTGACAGCATGTACACCACTGCAGCCAAAGTAGAGTGGACTTGCCCCTCCAGGTTGGATACCCCTTCCACCTGGGTGTCTTGGGGAGCTCCTGTACCCCTGAAGCCAGGGTACTGGGGACTCGCCCTTCCAGGTGGGAGAACCCTAACACCTGAGTGTCGGGGGTAGTTCTTAAATCACCAAAGCCAGGGTAGAGGGGACTAGCCCCTCCAGGTGGCATATGCTCCCTCCTGGGTATGGGGGGAAACTCCTATACAGCTGCAGCCAGTCTGCAACACTTCCCACCTGTTTGCCAGGGGGAGCTTGAGTACCACTGCAACCAGGGTAGAGGAAACTCGCCCCTATAGACGGGCAACCTCTCCCACCAGGGTGTCTGGGAAAGCTCCTATACTGCCACAGCCAGGGTAGAGGGGTTCGCCCCTGCAGACAGAAGACTCCTCACACCTGGGTGTGCACGGAGCCCTTATAGGGCACCATCCGAATTAGAGGGGACTCGTCCTTCAAGGCTGGAGACCCCTCCCACCTGGGTGTCAGGGGAAGCTCCAGTACTGCTGCAGCCAGGGTAGAGGGGAATCGCCCCTCCAGTCAAGAGACCCTTCTAACCTGGGTGTGGGGGGAGCACCTATACCGCTGCAGCCAGGGTAGTGGAGACTCGTCCATCCAGGCAGGACTCCTTCCCACCTGGGTGTCGTGGGGAGCTTATATATAATGTTAGCCAGGGTAGAGGGAATCACCCTAATATGTGGCTGACGCCTTCCACCTGGTTCTTGGGGCAAGCTCTAATACAACCAAAACTAGGGTAGAGGGTACTTGTTCCACCAGGCAGGCAACCCCTCTCACCAGGTGTCAGGGGAAGATCATATAGGCAGGGTAGATGGGACTCGCCTCTCTGAGCAGAAGACCATTCCCACCTGGGAGTCCAAGGGGGCTCCTATACCCCCATAGCTAGGGTAGAGAGAAATTGCCCCTCCAAGCAGGAGACCCCTCCCACCTGGGTGTTGTGGGGAGTATGTATACCATCTTAGCTAGCTTAGAAGGGACTCGCCCCTCTAGCCTGGGGACCCCTCACATATTGGTATCTGGGGGAGCATATATTCTGCTGCAGCAAGGGTAGAGGGGACTCACCCCTCCAGGTGGGAGACCCCTCTCACCTGGGTGTCAGGGGAGCTCAATTACCACTGCAGCCAGGGTAGAGTGGACTCCTGGCACCAAGCGAAAAACCCTCTCACCTGGGTTTTGGGGGAGCTAGATTACTACCATAGTCATGGTAGAGGAGACTCGCCCCTCCAGACGGAAGACCCCTCCCACCAGGGTGTCAGGGGGAGCTCTTATACCTCTGTTGCCAGGGTAAAGGTGACTTGCTCCTCCAGGCAAGAGACCCCTCCCACATTGGTGTCAGGGCAAGCTTGTATTATGGCTTAGCCAAGGTATACGGGACTCAACCCTCCAAGTGGGAGACCCCTCCTACCTAGGTGTGTGTTGGGGGGATAGTATACAACCGCAGTGGGGTAGCAGGGACTGGCCCCTAAAGGCAAGACAAAACTTTCACCTGAGTGTTGGGTGGAGTTCATATCCTGCCATAGACAGTATAGAGGGGCCTCACCCCTTCAGACAGGAGACCTCTCTCAGCTGGGTATGGGGGGGCAGCTTGTATACAGCCACAGCCAGGGTAGAGGGGACTCTCCCCAGCATGCAGGAGACCACTCCCACCTGGTAGTCCCGGGAAACTCTTATAAGGCACCAGCCAAAGGAGAGGGGACTTGCCCCTCCAAGCGGGCGACTGCTCCCACCTGGGTGTCTGGCAGAGCTCCTATACTTCCGCAGCCAGGGTGAACCATCCCACCTGCGTGTTAGGGGGAATTTGAATAACTCCGCAATCAGGGTACAGGAAACTTGCCCCTACAGGAGGGAGACCCCTCCCACCTGGGTATTGGGGGGGCTTGTATACTGCCACAGCCACTGTTGAGGGGTTCCCCAGTTTAGGCGGGAGATGCCTCCATCCTGGGTGTTCCTGGAGATCTTATAGAGCACTAGCCAGGGTAGAGGGGAATCGCGACTCCATCAGGAGACCCCTCACACCTGAGTGTAGGTGGGGGGCTTGCATACTGCCTTAGCCAAGGTAGAGGTGACTTGCCCCTCCAGACAAAAGTCCCCTCCCACCTGGGTGTCTGGGAGGGCAGTACACAGCAGCAGGCAGGGTAGAGGAGACTCTCCCCTCCAGCCGGGACACCCCTCCCATTGGAGTGTCAGGGGAGCTCATTTACTGCGACATCCAGGGTAGAGTGGATTCACCCCTCTAAGCAGTAGACCTCTCCCACCTAGGTGTAGGGTGGGGGGACTAGTATCCCGCCCAAGCCAGGGTAGAAGGGACTCACCACTCCATGAGGGAGACCCCTTTGACTTGGGTGTCTGGGGGTAGCTCATACACCCCTGAATCCAGGATAGAGGGTTATTGACCCTCTAGGCCGGACACTCCTCCAAACTGGGTGTTGGGGGAGCTCAAATACCACTGCAGGCAGGTTAAAGTGGTCTCACCCCTCCAGGAGGGAAACCCCTCCCACCTGAATGTCAGGGGAGCTCCTATACTGTGGCAATGATGGTAAAAGTTCTCAGCCCTCCAGGTAAGAGACCCCTACCACCTGAGTATAGAGGGGGGGCTCCAATACCACAGTAGCCATGGTAGAGTGGACTCACGCCTCCAGGCGGGAGACCCCTCTTACCTGGATGTCACAGGGAGCTTGTATACGACCTTAGCCAGGGTAGAGCAGACTTACCCCTCCAGACGGGAGATCTCTGTCACCTGGGTGTCAGGGAAAGCTCCTATACCACATCAGCCAGGGTACTAGGGACTCACCCCTCCAGGCCAAGACACCTCCCACCTGGGTGTCAAAGGAGCTTATTTACTGCCCCAGCCAGGGGAGAGGGGACTCCCCACTCAAGGCAGGAGACACCTCCCACCTGGGTGTCTTTTGGAGCTCCAATACTACTGCAGCAGGGTAGAGGGGATTCTAGCTTCCTGGCGGGAGACTCCTTCCAGTTGGGTGTCAGGGGAGATCCTATACCACCGTAGCCAGTGTATAGGGGACTCGTCCCTCCATGCAGGAGACACATCTCACCAGTTTTCCAGGGGGAGCTTTTGTACCGCTGCAGCCAAGGTAGAGGGGACTTGCCCCTCCAGACGGGAGACCCCTCCCATCTTGGTGTCTGTTTGGGGTTCTCCTATACCTTCTCAGGCAGGTTACCAGGGACTCGCCAATCCAGGCACGAGTCCCTCCTACCTGGGTGTCCAGGCAAGCTCCTTTACTGCCACAGCCAGTGTAGAGGGAACTCATGCCTCCAGGCGGAAGACCCCTCCCACCTGGCTGTCAGGGAAAGCTAGTATATCACTTCAGTCAGGGAAAAGGGGACTTCCCCTTTCACTTGGGAGATCCCTCCCACCTATATGTCACAGGGAGCTTGTAGACCACCTTTTCCAGGGTAGAGGTGAATTCTCACCTCTAGGTTGAGATCCCTCCCTTCTGGGTGTCAGAGAGCTTGTATACTGCATTAGCCATGGTGGAGGGTACTAGCTCCTCCAGGAAGGAGACCCCTCCCATCTTGCTATGGGAGAGGGAGCTGGTATTCCACTCCAGCCAGGAAAGAGGGGACTTGCCCCACTAGGCGGAAGACCCCTAAACCCTGGTTGTCAGTGGAGCTCATATGCTGCTGAGGCAGGGAAAGTGGGACTTGCCACTCTAGGTGGGACACCCAACCCAAATGTGTATTGGGGGATTTCTAATACCACTACAGCCAGGGTAGTGGGGACTCACCCCTCCAGAAAAGAAACTCCTCCAACCTGGGTGTAATGGGGAGCTTATACCACCTTAGACAGTGTGGGAGTGGACTCCCCAATCCAGGCAGGAGACCCCTCCAACCAGGGTGTCAGGGGGGATTTCTTATACATTAAAGCCAGTGTATAGGGTATATGCCACTGAGGCAGGAGATCCATCTCAACTGGGTGAAAAGGGGAGCTTGTATACAGCTGCAGCCAGGGTACAGAGACTTGCCCCTCCAAACTGGAGATGACTCCCATCTGGGTGTTGGAGGGGGCTAGTATACCCCCACAGCCAGGGTAGAGGGAACTCACCCCTCCAGCCTTGAGATCCCTCCTACCTGGGTGTCAGGGTGGGGGAGCTCTTATACCACTGCAGCCAGGGTAGTGGAGACTCGCTCCTCCAGACAGGAAACCCCTCCCACCTGGGTGTCCCAGGGAGCTTGTATAACACCTTAGCCAGGGTAGAGAAGACTCACCCCTCCAGGCAGGAGATCCCTCCCTCCATGTGTCAGGGATAGCTCTTATACTAGAGCAGCCAGGGTAAAGCAAATCGCCCCTCCAGGCTGAAGACCCCTCCCATCTAGGTGTCTGGTGGGGGGGCTCATATTCAGCCCTAGCCAGGGTAGAGGGGACTTGCTCCTCCAGGAAGGAGACCCCTCCCACCTAGGGGTTGCAGGGATCTTGTATACCAAGTTATCCAGGGTAGAGGGGATTGGAGGTGTGAATCCCCACTACCCTGACGGGGGTAGTATATGGCAAGAAAGAAGAATAAGGGGAATGGTTGGCACAGGGAGAGCAGGGCTCATGGCTCAGATTCACTGCAGGGTTTCAGGATTGAGGAGCAGGGCCCAGAATAAAGGAGGCCAAAGATTCCAGGCAAGGGGCACTGCTAACTTTTCCCAAAGGAAGACCACAGGGCCAAACATCCCAGTTCCATTCTCTGGCTCTGATGAACATCCTGGGAAAGGGATATGGAAAAAGAGCCCAGCAGGGTCAAGAATAACAGGAGGGCCAAAGTAGGGCACAGCGTGAAGTGCTGGAAGAAGGGGGTTTGTGGGGTGTGGGTCAGGACCTCAGAAAGAAGCCCAGGCTAGAGACCTAGAGATGGGCCCAGGCTAGGGGAGAGCAGGGAAGGGCAGGGCCCATCAGGCAGGGGATGCACTAGGTTTATGAGATGCAGGGAAGACAAGGGGAGTGAGGAAGCAGCCCCAGTGAGGCCCACAGTTCAAGCCAAGGAAGCACAGAGCAAGAAGAACCACCTAGAGGCTCAAGAGAGGAGCCAGTCCAGGGAATGGAGAGCCAAGGGCCATCACTGGAGCAGGGAGCTCAGGACAGTGGACAGGATTCTGGAGGAAAGGCAGGGGATGCAGCAGGTTTAGGCCCAGTGCCACTGCCAGGTGTCAGGGTTCCTGGTGCTTCCCCAAGGGCCTAGGGAAAGTAAGTAGCCCAGTTGAGGGTCAGGGTTCTGTTTCCCATAAGGTGCCCTGGCCCAGATGAGGATCAAGGGCCAGGGAACATACCAAAGGGCCTGGCAAGGGACAGGGACCAGGAGGAGTGTGATGTGAGGACACAGTTGGGGTCCTGGTGGGAGCAAAGAGGGGCACGAGCAGGACCCAATAAAGGAGCCCAGGTAAGGGACTGACCCCACCAAAATTTATTAGGGATGCAAAGACCAGGAGTCCCCTGCTCAAGGAAAAAGTGCTAGGGGAAGAAGAGTTGGGATCAGCGCTAGGATGAGGAGAGAGAGGGCTGTGAAAAGGGCACAGAGGGGATCGAGCTTGGGGCCAAATCAAGGGATGCCCAAGTCAGACATGACAGGAAGAGACACCAGAGAAAGCAATGCAACCCAAGTAATGCAGTAAGGAGCTCAGGCTTTTAGCCAAGCCAGCGGAGTATAGGGTGAAGGGTCAGGGTGTGGAAGGGCTGGTTTGGCTTAGGGGCAGCTTGCAAGGCTAGAGGGCAGGAGAGGGAAGTGAGGGGATCGCCCAGGGCAAGGTCTTCATTAGGCCCAAGTGCACTGCCAGTTGTCAAGTTTGGACAGCAAAGGGGGCCCAGGCATGCTGCAGGGCTGTGTTGCCCATAGGGATCCTTCAGGGCCCAGAGGCCAGCTGATTTCACTCCTCAGCCAGGACAAAAGAAGGGCAATGTGAAGGATACATTTGGTCCAGAATTGGGGAGAGTGTCAATGCAGAGCCAGCAACAATTGGAAGAGATAAGGCTAGGGAGAAGCAGGGGGAAGGCAGAATCCTGGCAATGGCAAAATACCTCAGTACAAGGGAAACAGAGGGGATGAGGGGACCAAGTAAGGGGCCTAAAATCAAGGAACAGGGACAGGTTCCTCAAGAAGTGCAACCA
>NW_026005926.1:0-12600 GCF_001458135.2 Marmota marmota marmota | reverse complement strand
GCAGAGGAGTGGGCTGGCAACAGGGCCTGAAACCAAGGAACAAGGAAAGGGTCCTAAAGAAGGGTACCAAGGGTCTCAGGCAAGGAGCCAGGCCCAGTAATGGAAAGCCAAGTACTAGCATCTGGTCCTGTGTGAATGCAAACAAACATGGAGTGGGGAGTAGTGGGATGGGAAAAAGTAGAGTGGGTTGCACAGGAGAAGAAGGGCTCAAGGCCCGGGTCCACTGCAGGGTGTCAGAGATCGGGAGCAGGGCCCCAGCTAAGGGAGGTCAAAGGGCCCAAGCAAGGGGCAGGGCTATGTTTTCCCAAAGGGAGCACCCAGGGCCAAAAGGCCAGGTCAAGTCGCCTGGCCCAGGTAAGCATCCTGGGAAGGAGATCACGAAAGTGGGCATGGCAGAGACAGAAATAACAGGGAGGCCAAAAGAGGGAACAGCCAGAGGGGCCGCACGATGGGTGTGGGTGGGGTGGGCACCAGGACCCCAGCAAGGATCCCAGGTAAGGTACATAGAGAAGGACCCAGGCCAGGGGAGAGCAGGGAATGCCGGGCTGGTAAAGCAGGGCTGCACAAGGGTACTACAGTCCAGGAATGTCAAGGGGAGAAGGGAAGCAGCACCAGCGAGGGGCTCTCAAACAATACCCAGAGAAAAGTGAGCAAGAAGTGCCACCAGAGGCTCAAGCGACCAGCCAGGCCAAGTTAAAGAGAGTCAAAGGCCAGGGCTTGGGCAGGGGGCTCAGGACACTGGACAAGATTTTGGAGGGAAGGCATGGGATCCAGCTGGGAGCAGTCAGGCTCCAGGCCTAGGGCCACCTCCAAGTATCAGGTTCCTTGTGGAGAACCAAGCACCCAGTGAGAGTAAGGGGCCCAGGTGAAGGGAAGAGCTCTGTTTCCCATAAGGCACCCTGGCTTATATTTGAATCAAGGCCTAGGGACCTGGCAAAAAAAAAAAAAAAGCAAGAAAAGGGAAGGAGGCCAGGAAGAAGGGGATGAAAGTTCATAGTGGGGGGTCATGGTGAGTGCACTGTACTGCAAAAGCCATGACCCAAGACAGGCCCCCAGGCAAGGGACCCACGCAACTGATTATGATGAGTGACCCAAGGAGCAGGATACTTGCAAGCACCAGGAAAATGCTCAAGGGGAAGGGAGGTAAGAGATACTTGAGGACCAGGAAACAGTTGGAAGTGCAAGGTTCACCTAGGTGAGCCTACTTGGTTTCCCAAGTAAGGGGCCCCAGGTCAGTCACAACACGAAGAGACTCTATGCTATGCCCAGGAACATTAGGAATGTGGTTAGGGGCTCAGGCAAGCACCCAGGCCTGGAGAATGGAGCAAATGGCAGGGTTAAGGAGGGCTGGGTTGGGGTAGGGGCAGCATGCAAGGGGAGAGGGAAGGAGGGGAAGGGAGGAGATCACTCAGGGCTGTGTTGGAGCAAGTCATATATTAACTACCAGGCCTCAAGGTACAGGTGGTGAAGGGGACTGGTAGGGTTGTGTTTCCCATAGAGATCATTCATTGTGCAGATAACAGCCAAATCCACTCCTCTGCCCCAGGTGAGTAGATCCGCAGACAGGGACCTGGACCAATGAGGGGCAAGAGGGTAATGTGAGGGGATACGTGCCATAAGCAGGTTAGGGCGGGTCAGTGTGCAGTAGCACCCATTTGAGGAGACTAGGCTAGAGTGAATAGGGGTAGCTGAGGGTCCATGCAGGGCCAGGATACCACAGCATGAGGGGAACGGGGGGAAGCAAGGGGAAGGCACAGGAGGGGACTGGAGAAAGGGGCCTAAAACCAAGGGATAGGGATTAGTTCCTCGAGAAGGGCAGCCAGGGACTCAAGCAAGAAGACAGATCCAGTAATGGAAAGCCAAGTTCTAGCACCTGGGGCTGGATGAATGAAAAGAAACATGCATAAGGAGGAGCAAGAGGGAAGAAAGGTGAGTGGCTGGCACAGGGGGAGGAGGACTCAAGGCCCAGGTCCAGTGCAGAGTGTCAGGGATCAGGAGTAGAGCTGGGGCTGAGGGAGGCAAAAGTGCCCAGGCAAGAAGCAGGGCTATGTTTTCTCAAATGTCAAATCCTCTGGTGGCCAGGGACTCAAGCAAGGGGCAGGGCCCAGTAATGGAGAGCAAAGTGCTAGCACCTAGGCCTGGGTGAATGAAAAGAAACATGGAATAGCAGGGAAGAAAGGGGAGTGGCTGGCACAAGGGGAGGAAGGCTCAAGGTCCAGGTCTAAGGCAGAGTTTCAGGCTTCAGGAACAAGGCCCCGGCTGAGGGAGGTGAAAGTGCCCAAGCTAGGGGAAGGGCTACGTTTTCCCAAAGGTCATATCCTGTGGCCCAGGTAAGCATCCTGGGAAGGGGATCAGAAAAGTGGGCATGGCAGAAATAGAAAGGACAGGAGGGCAGAAGGAGGGCACAGCCTGAATGGCAGCAGGACTGGTGTGGGTGGGTTGGGAGCCAGGCCTCAAGCAAGGAGCCCAAGCAAGAGACCAAGAGGACAGCCCAGGCCAGGGGACAGCAGGGAACGCTGGGCCAGGAATGTGGGCCTGCAGTAGGGTACTGTAGTATAGTGAAGCCATTGGGAGCAGGGAAGCGGCCCCAGCAAGGGGACCTCAGACAATGTCCAGAAAAGCAGTGAGCAAGAAGGGCCACCAGAGTCTCAAACGAGAAGCCAGTCAAAGTAACAGAGAGCCAAGGGCCAGGGCTGGGGCAGGGGGCTCAGGACAGTGGATTACATTTGGGAAGGAAGGCAGGGGATCCAGAAGGGGGCAGTCATGCTCCAGGCCCAGGGCCACCTCCAGGTTTCAGGATTCCTGGTGCTGGACCAAGCACCCTGGGAGACCATGGGGCCCAGACGAGAGGCAGGGAATTGTTTCTCATAAGGCACCTTGGATCAGATGAGAATGTACGGCCAGGGTCCTGGTAAAGGAGGCCTGGAAAAGGAAGGGAGCCAGAAGAAGGGCAATGGAAGGGCATGCAAGGGGTTGGGGTGGGTGCGCATAGGGGCAAGACCCAAGACCAAGCCAGGTGCCCAGGCAAGGGACCCACCAGATCAATGGTGATGGGGGACACAAGAAGCAGGAGAACTGCAAGCACCAGAAAAAAGCATGAGGGGAAGGGGAGGAAGGGGCAGCGTCAGGACCAGGAGAAGCCAAGGGGCACCTAAGGGAGCTCGCTGGCAGATCCCAGCAAGGGGCCCCCAGGTCAGAACCAATACTAATAGACTCTTTGCTATGCCAAGGGCCAAGAGGAACATGGTCAGGGTCTCAGGCGAATGCACAGGCACAGGGAACAGTGCGCAAAGGATCAGGCTTAGGGAGGGCTGTTGTGGTAGGGGAAGCATGCAAGGCCAGAGGGCCGTGGGGGGGGGGAAGGGAGGCAATCGCTCAGTACTGGGTTGGGGCAAGTCCATGATAAGAGTCAGACCTCAAGGTTCAGGCAGTGAAAGGACACATTTGAGTGGCATGGCTCTGTCTCCCATAGGCAGCAAGACAATTTCGATCCTCTGCCCCAGGGGAGTAGATCCTCAAAGAGGGATCTGGATCAAAGGAGAAGCCAAAGACGGTACTGTGAGGAAATACCTGGTGTGAGGAAGTGGGGGTGGGTGGGCTGCAGGACTCATTCCAGCAGCATAGGGTGGGAAAAGCAGGAGGAGCGGAGGGGCTGGACAGTGCCAGCATAGCAGAGCATGAGAGGATGTGAGGGGAGGAAGAGGAGGGAGCAGGCAACAGGGGCCTGAAACCAAGGGACAGGATAATATCCTCAAGAAGGAGGACAACAGCTCAGGGTCTCAAGAAGGGAGCCGGGCCCAGTAATGGAGAGCCCAGTTCTAGCACCTGGGCCTGGGTGAATGAAAACAAACATGGAGGGAGAGCAGTGGGATGGGAGGAAAGTGGAGTAGGTGGCAGAGGGGGAGAACGACTCAAGGACCAGATCCACTGCAGGGTGTCAGGGGTTGGGAGCAGGGCCCTGATTGAGGGAGTCCAAAGGGCCCAGGCAAGGGCAGGGCTACATTTTCAAAAGGGATCACCGAGGACCAAGAGGCAAAATCAAGTTGACTGGCTCGGGTGAGCATCCTGGGAAGCGGATGAGATAAGCGGGCATGGCAGAAACAGAAAGGTCAGGAGGGCCTAAACAGGGCACAGCCTGAAGGGCCACAGGACAGGTGTGGGAGGGCTGTGGGCCAGGACCCCAGCAAGGAGCCCAGGCAAGGGACCTAGAAGAGGGTCCAGGACAGTGGAGATCAGGGAATGCTTTGCCAGGAAGCCAGGGCTGCACTAGAGTACTGCACTCCAGGAATACCATGAGGAGCATGGAAGCGGCCCCAGTGAGGGGCCCTCAGACAATGCCCAGAAAAGCAGTGGGCAAGAAGGGCCACCAGAGGGTCAATTGAGAAGCCACGCCAGGGAACAGAGAGCCAAGGGCCAGGGCTTGTGCAGGAGGCTCAGGACAGTGGATTAAATTTGCGAAGGAAGGCAGGGGATCCAGAAGGGGGCATTTAGGCTCCAGGCCCAGGGCCACTTCAAGGTTTCAGGGTTCCTGGTGCCAGACCAATCCCCCAGAGAGAGCAAAGTCCCCAGGTGAGGGCCAGGCATTGTTTCCCATAAGGCGCCCAGGAGCAGATAAGAATCTACTGCCAGGGTCCTGATGAAGGAGGCCAGAAAAAGGAAGGGGGCCAGAATGAGGGTGACAGGAGGGCACATAAGGGGGTCGGGGTGAGTTCCCATAAGGGCAAGACCGAGGACCCAAGCCAGGTGCCCAGGCAAGGGACCCACCCAATCAATGGTGATGGGGGACCCAAGGAGCAGGAGACCTGTGAATGCGAGAAAAAGGCACAATGAGAAGGGGAGGAAGGGGCTGCATGAGGACCAGAAGAAGCCAAGGGGCACTTAGGGGAGTTTGCTGGCAGGCCCAAGCTATGTGACCTGAGGATAGACCTAACACGAAGAGACTCCCTGCTCTACCAAGGGCCATGAGGAACACGATCAGGGGCTTAGGCGAACACCCAGGACCAGGGACTGAAGCAAAAAGGGACATGGTTAGGGAGGCCTGAATTGCAGTAGGGGCAGCCTGGAAAGCTAGAGGAAAGGAAGGGGATCGCTCAGGGCTTGATTGGAGCAAGTCCATGTTAATTGCCAGACCTCAAGTTTAAGGCAGTGAGGGGGACTCAGGCAAGTGGCAGGGCTGTGTTTCCCATAGGGAACATTCAGGGCACAGAGGCGAGGCATTTTGGCTCCTCTATCCCGGTGAGTAGATCCTCAGAGAGGGACCTGAGCCAAATTACGGTGTGGGGGGGTGGGCAAAGATGGTACTGTGAGAGAATACTTGGTGTTCAGAAGAGGGAGGGTGGGCTGCAGGACCAATTCCAGCAGAACAGGGTAGGGATAAGCAGAGGGAGAGGAGGATTCAGGCAGTGCCAGCATACCACAGCATGAGGGGATCAGAGGGAAGGCACAGGAAAGAGCAGGCAAAAGGGGACTAAAACCAAGGGAGAGAGAAGAGTTCTCAAGAAGGGGGAGAATTTCTCAGTGTCTCAATCAAGGAGTTGCGCCCAGTACTGGCGAGCAAAGTGCTAGCACCTGGGCCATAGTGAATGAAAAGAAACTTGGAGGGGGAGCAGCGGGAGGGGATAAAGTGGAGTTTGTGGCACAGGGAGGGAAGGGCTCAAGGCCCAGATCCACTGCTGGGTGTCAGGGGTGGTGATCAGGATCCTGACTGAGGGAGGCCAAAGGGCCCAGGCATGGGGCAGGGCTATGTTTTCCAAAGGGAGCCCCCATGGCCAAGAGGCCAAATCAAGTCGCCTGGCCCAGGTGAGCATCCTGGGAAGTGGATCAGGAAGGCGAGCATGGCAGAGACAGAAAAGACAGGAGGGCTGAAGCAGGGCACAGCCTGAAGGGCAGCAGGATGGGTGTGGGTGGAGTGAGGGCCAGAACCTCAGAACAGAACCAAGGCAAGTGACCTATAAGAGGGCCCAGGCCAGGAGAGTGCAGGGAACGCTTAGCCGGGAAGGCAGGGCTGCACTAGGGTACTGAAGTCCAGGAATGCCAAGGGGAGCAGGGAAGGGGCCCCAGCAAGGTGCCCTCAGACAATGCCCAGAAAATCAGTGAGCAAGAAGGGCCACCAAAGGATTAAGTGAGAAGCCACACCAGGGAACAAAGAGCCAAGGGCCAGGGCTTGTGCAGGAGGCTCAGGACAGTGGGTTACATTCAGGAAGGAAGGCAGAGGATCCAGCAGGGTGCATTCAGGCTCCAGGCCCAGGGCCACCTTCAGGTTTTAGGGTTTCTGGTGCAGGACCAAGCCCCCAGGGAGATCAATGGCCCCAGGCAAGGGCCAGAACATTGTTTCTCATAAGGCGCTCTGGATCAGATAAGAACCTATGGTTAGGGTCCTGGCAAAGGAGCCCAGAAAAACGAATGGGGCCAGAATGAGGATGATGGTAGGACATGCAAGCTGGTGGGGTGGGTGCCCATATGGGCGAGACCCAGCACCCATCCAGATGCCCAGGCAAGGGACTCACCCGATCAATGGTGATGAGGTCCCAACGAGCAGGAGACCTGCGAATGCCAGAAAAAAGGTGCAATGGGAAGGGGAAGAAGGGGCTGCATGAGGACCAGGAGAAGCCAAGGGGCACCTAAGGGAGTCCGCTGGTAGTCTCAAGCAAGGGGCCCCAGGTCAGACCAAACAAAAAGAAACTCCTTGCTCTGCTG
This sequence comes from Marmota marmota marmota, assembly GCF_001458135.2. Classification (NCBI taxonomy): domain Eukaryota; kingdom Metazoa; phylum Chordata; class Mammalia; order Rodentia; family Sciuridae; genus Marmota; species Marmota marmota. The sequence goes on along the minus strand of NW_026005926.1, from coordinate 5,904 downwards.
CTGCAAACTGGGAGGTCACAAGCAACTTGAAGGTTGAAGCGGGAACTGCTTTATTGCAGGGAAACTCAGCGGGAACTCAAGGTAGCAGGCACCCAAGGTAGCAGGAGCTGCTTTATTGCGGTACAGCAGAGGTATACATACCTTACTGATTACACACAACTTGTCTCAATTAGCATCATCTACATACAATAGTCAGCCAATAAGGAATCCTCATCATCTTAAAGGCTGGGTGGCATTGCTTCACAAACCACTCCTCCTGGCAAATTGCCTGACGCCATCTCTACTTGGTTGTGGCCCTCAACATATCCCCCCTTTTGCTTAATTAAACAACAAGTATGTGGTTTGGGGACCGTGACTGTTTTAGGTTGTCCAATACTACATATGGTCCTTATCCGTCATTGGATGGTCTGACCTCAAATCGTCAGCCTCCTGGCTTAGATTTGTATCATTGTAATTGGATCTTACCCATCTTTGACTACCGGCCCAACATAGCCATACTTGTGGATAAATGACCATAGTGTTTTTTACACAAACACCATAATCAACCTGCCATAAGCAGAAATAGGAGGATACAAAATGCCACAATACCAAGCCATTGACAGCTCTAAGTAAGAAGCCCTTGGAAAAATTGTACCACCAATGACACTGTCAACAAAGTTATCCTGGTACTATTGCAATTATCCATAGATTAGTTCATAATGCATATAAGTGATACACAGTCCAGGTAAGTTCTGTAAGCAGCTTAAAGAAGAGGAATCCATTAATATATCTATTTCTTCTTAAAGTAAATAGACTCTTTGATTGAGCATTACTTGTTGAGTTACATTATTCACTGATGCGTCAGTTTACAGAGTTTGTTGTGATAGCCATAGCAGAAGCTGTAGTAGCAGCAGCAGAAACAGCAACAGCTATGATGATGGTAGCTGTAATTCCGAAGTCTCATTTGGTTTTTCAATAATACTGGAAATTCCTTTATTTTCATCTTCACTGGCACTGAGATGAAGGTAGGAATTCTGGCAATGATGTATAAAGAGAACCGTGTAGCATTCCAGCAGGCACTAAGAAAACAATCCTCTGAACAATCTAGTACATTGTCCTAAACAGAATTATTAGATACAATGAAAAGGAAAGGTAAAAGTAAGCAAACAGATCTGTTAACCTTCTTTTTGTTTATATTTTAAAACAATCCTTGTAAATTTCTGAATTTAGGTAGATTATTTCATAGACATCAACATTTTAACACCTAGAAAAACTTGTAAGCTTCATTTTAAAGATATCTATACTTTCATCTGTTTACCCAATTTACATTAAACTGTTTAAATCACGTGAATAAATGATATTTGGATCCATTTTTAAAATTTTCATGAGCGCTCCTCATAAATGATACATGGACATACACACATACAGACATACAACACATAACACATGTGTGCATGCATAACATACAACACATAACACAAATAAGCACACATAACATAATACTAGAGGCCTTGTAGCTTTTCACAGGTGAAATCTCCATTGCAATGTTTAAAAACTCCAGTTGAACCAAAAATAAAACTGTTCAGAAAAACATTAACCTAGGTCTGTATGAGCTCAAAAAATAAAATTGAAAAAAGCATGCTGGCTAACACCTGGGTTTGACTCTTCTTTGATATCTCATCCTTCTTCCTGTAACTTACATATGGGTTTGAAGGTATTCCCACAAGTAAACCTTAAGGTTTGTTTACATTTGAAATAGGCCTTAATTGTGCTCATTATTCATTAGCCTCCAGGTGTGGGAGAACCATCATCGCAGATGTAAGGATAGCTAAACTGGAGTTCTGGATATCAGCTGCCATGGATTTGAGCCAAATAATCTTCTTTTTGGTCTGTAGAAATTGCTTTAGTTAGTTTCTCTGGAATCCAAATCAGCTGCTGTTCTCCCTGTTGAAACACAGAAACAGACCCCTGACTCCAGACAATCACTGGGTCAGGACCTTTTCATTGTCCAGTTAGAATATCCTTCCAAAGTACCTTTGGCTTATGTACATTTTTTGAACATATGTGCCTTTCTGCAGCACTAAGCCCTGATGAATCCAAATTTAAAAAGTTTAAATTAAACAGTTTATGTTAGGTTTATCTTTGGGGGATTTCTATCCTTTCCCAATTCCCTCTTTTTGTTTTAGTAACTATATTTTAATAGTTTGATGCTCTATTTCAACTATACCTTTTTCCTGTGGCTTATACGGGATACCTATTATATGAGTAATGCCAAATGATGAGCAAAATTGCTTGAAAGAAGTAGAAGTATAGCCAGGGCCATTATCTGTTTTTAACAGTTTTGGAATGCCCACAGTGGCGAAATTTTGTAAACAATGAGATATAATATCTTTAGTTTTTTCTCCGGTATGAAGGGAGCCCATCAAATATCCGGAAGAAGTGTCAACTGTAACATGCAATATTTTAATTTTCCAAATTCTGGCAAATGTGTGACATCCGTTTGCCATATATGATTAGGTATCAGTACTCTAGGATAGATTCCATGATTAAATTGTGGTAAAAAGTTGACACAATTTTGACATTGTTGTACTATATGTCTAACTTCTTCCTTAGTTATTTTAAAATGCTTTTGCAAGGTATTAGCATTGACTTAGAAGGACTTGTGAAAATTTTTAGCTTCTTCTAGTAAAGAAAAAAATATGTATGTTATGTGTAGTTTTATCTGCTAAATCATTACCCAAACTAAGGGCACAAGGCTATCCTGTATGTGCCCTGATATGTCCAATAAAGAATGGATATTTTCTGTACCAGAATATACTTTGTATAGTGGAAAACAAAGAGAAAAAAAGGAGAGGAAGGGGAAATCCTACCAGCATCTTCAAGGGAATTTATAGCATTAACTATATATTGACTGTCGGAAAATAAATTAAATACAGAATCTTTAAACTTCACAAAAGCTTGTAATACTGCATTAAGCTCTACCTTTTGATCTGATTGTTTGAGTACTAAATGTAAAATCTTGATCAGGGGTAACTACTGCTGCTGTAACATTATTTGACCCATCCGTAAATATTATTGGAGCATTCATGATAGGTGTATTTCTTGTCATTTTTGGAAAAACTACAGGATGTGAGGACCAAAAAGACAACAAATTATTGGATGGTAGGTGATTATCAAATGAACAAGAAAATTTGCACATGATTATTGCCCAAGTATTTAACTCATTAGCTAACTCATCAATTTGACACATAGTATATGGAGTAATAATTTTATTAGGAGAAATTCCAAACACTCCCTTTGCTGCTTTTATTCCTTTGAGTATTAATTGTCCCACAGCCTCAGGATACCTAGTAAGAATAGTGTTAGGAGAATAAGATAAATGTATCCATAATTGCCGTGACCCCTCGCCAGCAAGGGAAAACACGACACAGGATTCTTCTTTCAGCAGTTTATTCAGGCCTTGATTCATGTATCATCTTCTAGTGACCCGCCGCCGAGTGCCCAAGCACAGCCTAATAAAGCCTCCAGCATACCAATCTTAAGCTGCCACGTGGACCTTTCTCATAGGGTGGTAAGGGATTGCATGCCAATTCTCCATATTAGGAGTTGTTTATCACAGGCCACAGTGGAAGCCGGCACCATCTTCTAATGGCGGCCACAGTCTAATTAGAACGGCTCACCACACATAATAATGAACCTTCTTGCCAAAATACTGCTGTAGGAATATTTTTAGTTGGTAATATGATAAATAACAGAGGCAAACTTATATCAATTCTATCCAAATGCATATTTTCCATATATATTTCAATGAGATTTAATGTCTTTCTTGCTTCAGGTGTTAACATATGGGTTGAATTTGGATTCAATGGACCTTTTAGGATATCAAATAAAGGACCCAACTCTCCTATTGTTATGCCTAAATTAGGCCTTATCCAATTTATGTCTTCTAACAACTTTTAAAGTCGTTAAGTGTTTTAAGTTGATCCACTCGTATTTGAATTTTTGGTGGGTGGATCATGGCTGAGGATAATAGAACTACTAAATAATTTATTGGAAAATTTAACTGCACTTTATCTATTGCTATCTCTAGGTTATACTTTTCAATAAGTTTGTAAGTGTGGCATAACATTCTAGCAATGCATTTTTATCTTTGTGTGATAATAATACATCATCCATATAGTGAAATATTTGTAGTTCAGGATCTTGATTTCTATGTGGCTGGATTGCTTTGTTAACATAAATTTGACACATAGTTGGGCTGTTAGCCATCCCTTGAGGGAGTACTTTCCATTCATATCTCTGATCAGGACCTTCATGATTTAGCGCAGGGACAGTAAATGCAAAACCTGGTTATATCACTGCCCTCCCTCATTCTCAAATACAGGGCATGTTAATCTTTGAGGTCTGGTCTCAGGATCCCATCTGTCAACTATGGGGGTTGGGGGCCACCCAGCATATGTTGTCTCCATAGGTGGAGCTGTTGGTTGAATACTTACACCCTCTGGTGATAGAAAGGTGTTAGTAGCAGCCTCCTGTTGTAACTTCTCTTCTGATAGCCCTTCTGCCTCTAAACTTTCTTCCCCTTTCTGAATAGCTCGAGAGACTTCCTTTTTTACTTGATCTAAGATGTCTTCTCCTTCCTCTACCATAGTCTGTACTGAAGGCTTTGGATTAAGCAAACAAGATCATATCAATGTCCATAATGGTAATGTGCCAACTGTCAGAGTTCCTGGGTTTTTCTTTTCTATCTTTTTTAAATCTTCACTATGTTCCCATTGTGATATATTTAACAACCCCTCTTTAAAGGACCAGGGGCTATTTTTTTTTTTGTATCATATCAATGTATTCCCTAATTGTTCTTGGTTTCACTGGGGTGCTTCCTTACTTTAGCAACTTATTTAACAGCCTTTTGGTTTGTTTTTTACTAACATCTGATCCCATGTTTCCGTAACAAAGATAATGCAACCCACTAAGATAACACAAAACAAAGCCAAAACAAAATGAAGCAAAAACGGAACAAAAACATATTGTATCAATTTTTCTATTTTCTTGAAATATCTCTCCGTCCTCCCTCCCTATCTGTTCTCCCACCACGTGAGCCCCACCCTGGAGGGGCATGCACGATGGTGGACAACACCCTGGCGTCCCACTGCTCGCTGAAGGGGGACGCATCCCTCGGGGCGTGGCTACACACGCGCCTTCCTCAGGGGAGATCAGCTTTTCTCCAGTCTTATTTATTTCTAGGGACAGGCAGCTTAAAAATGAAAAAAAAAAATGAAACAATAGCACACTGTTTCTTGAAATGGTCACCCATCCTCTCCTCAGGGACGAACAGTTTACCTTGTCACTTACTCCCAAGCGTCCTGGAGCTGCCCCGTATGGGCCACCATATGCCACAATCCGGCTGGGCAAATAACTAGATGACAAGCAACTTGAAGGTTGAAGCGGGAACTGCTTTATTGCAGGGAAACTCAGCGGGAACTCAAGGTAGCGGGCACCCAAGGTAAGAGGAGCTGCTTTATTGTGGTACAGCAGAGGTATATATACCTCACTGATTACACACAGCTTGTCTCAATTAGCATCATCTACATACAGTAGTCACCCAATAAAAAATCCTCATCATCTTAATGGCTTGGTGGCATTGCCCACAAACCACTCCTCCTGGCAAACTGCCAGGCACCATCTTGACTTGGGTGTGGCCCTCAACACTCTGCCAAGGGCCAGGAGGAAGGCGGTCAGGGACTCAGGTGAATGCCCAGGCCCAGGGACTGAAGCACAAAGTAACAGGGTTAGGGAGGCCTTGTTGCATTAGGGGCAGCATGGAAGGCCAGAGGGAAGGAAGGGGAATACTCAGGGCTGGGTTGGAGCAAGTCCATGTTAAAACCCAGGTCTCAAGCTTCAGGCACTGAATAGGACTCAGGCAAG
>NW_026005925.1:0-5679 GCF_001458135.2 Marmota marmota marmota | reverse complement strand
CGCCCCCCCCCCCTCCCCAGTTATTTTGCTGCCGCCGGACTGCGGCACACTGTGAATAATGTGGTGGGCATTTTGGAGAAGGATGAGTGTTAAAGAGCTTCTGACAAGGCTCTATAATGATTTTCTTTCCTCAGAGAAACACATGGGGTCAATACTTTATAATTATTAAGCAATTGCAGTTGTCATCAACATAGTATTGCTTTTCAAGGAAAGCACTGTAGAGAAGAAAAAGAAACTCTCCAAATCTCCTGAGAAATGTTCCTTGATATGTCTTGTTTCTTTCATGGACTTTGCCATTTTATTTCTATTAATGAAGAGGACAATGATTTGATGTTGCTCAGGTCCTACATTTCTTTCCCAAATAGGCAATAAGAGGATGCACGTGTGTGTCCATACACACACACATACACACACACACACCCTTCTGAAACACTCACTTTGTCAGACCCTCAAGGCTAGGCTATGGATTGCAGAAAAAATTCTTCTATGTTTGCTCCTTTGATCAATAAGCCTCACATCCTGGGGACCCAGAACCCCACTTTAACAAAGTTGAAGACTGGGCAATTAATATCTAAGATCATTTTACCACTATCTTTGATGAAAAATAAAGAATCTGTAGGAAAAAAAATTGACTGCTTTCCATCCTCTGATATTTTGAAATCTTTGTCTCATTACAAAATAAGACCCAGCAAAGGGAACGAAAATAACCTTGTTTGGGGCAGTGTAAAAGAACTTGGATTCAGGAAATTTGAGTTTTAGCCCCAGCCCCAACTTTAACCTGGTGACTTTTGGAAACATCAACTAAGTTCTCTGAAGTTGTTTTTGCTTTCCTCACTTGAAAACAATTGAACAATGGAGTCCATTCTAAGTTGTTAATAAATATAGAAAAATCCCCTGCTTGACTTTCTTATCCTAGTAATTGGGAGATTTAAAAGAAATTTGTCAGGAGTGGAGCTAGCTCTCTGTAGCATTTTATGTGAGAAGAAATCCCCGCTGTTCCCTCATTCCACTTGTCCTACTCTGGGTATCTGAGAGAAACCCACCCTTTCAAGTGGCCATGAAAAATGGTTCTCAAGGCAAGGGAGGGCTGGGCCCTGTGACCCTGACTATAACCTTTGACCCTCACATTCAAATTCCTGCTTTCAAGGTCTCATCTATTCATGCTGCCACTTCCACACTGGGCTCACATGGAGGCATAACTCTCACAACTTTAAATTCTTCCTTAAATTCCCTCAGTACAGTTGAAAAGGACCAAAATGTTTAGAAATCACTGATGCTAGGAGAAAACAAAAGGAGAAAAAAATGATCAACTAGATAATTGAATTTAGATGATATAATCTGCTTATCTTCAACCTCCAGTCTGTCATCCACCTCCACCCATACAGAAGAGGCCACATAAATTCCTCCTACCTGGGAGCATATGTCTAAATGCCCAGTGAAGGAGAAGTGCTCCTATCCCTAAGTCCCAGCTTCCCAAGGACCCAAAGCTCCCAGATCACCGCATCAGGAATGACTGCCCCTTTTGAGAGATGTACCCCAACCCCAGGACTGTCGTTCCCTCACCAGGACAATCATATCACTAACAAGTGTTCACTTGATGTAAAAAGAGCCCACGGGGCCCTGTGGGAGAGAGGTCCCTTCCTTATCCTATCAAGCCAAATAGTGGATTTTCCTATTCAAGAATTTATAGACCAACCTCCCAAATAAAACGGGTCTCCCAATTCTCACAAAATATTTTTATATAGACAAGCTAGTTCATAAAGAAAAGGAACCTGTGGGAGTCTAGAGTTGTACAAAAGATACACCTTGAGAAGCTCAAGGGGCAACCAAACCTCCACTAACAAGCACCTATTTTGCTATTTTTTCTTTTTTAGTTGCATTTATTCTTCCCCAGCTGTGAGTAAAAAGGAGAAGAAAGGGGGCAGGGGAGATATTTCAAGAGCAAAGGAAAGTAGGTGGAAAATGATAGCAATAAGTACGTGTGAGATGATTAATCAAGACTCTTTGATTCTATTAGGAGATTAAAATTCCATAAATTCTAGGTCAAACTTTACTTGCCATGACTTATTCACTAACCAAAACAGGCTAGAGGAATGATAGCAGAATTTGGCAATACTGCCTCTTTCTATACTGTCCAAAGGTTAATGATCTCTTCAGATTCAACATCAGGAGTTACTTTCATAAAGTCAAAAAGCAACTCTTACTCTAGGCAATATTTTTTTACTCTAAGAATAACAAATTATTATGCATCAATTATATGCCAAGATAAAAATGCATCCTAAAAAGTTGTATGGTAATAGAAGCAAGCAGACTGCTTTAATAACAACTCAGATCTCTCTTCGTCTTTAGTACACAACAGGAATTTTTAATTTGGCAACAAGTTTGGGAGTTTTCTTTTCTTAATCCTCCGCTGCCCCCTCGTGGCAGTAAAATGAGATGCCCAACACAAAGAATATTTTGTTGTATATCCACCATTAGAGTACCTCTATTGTACTTTATGCCTATTATAAATCTTAAAGTCAATAAACACGCTTGACAATGTGATAAAACCTCATGATCATTTTAGTACTTAAAATTGCATAGTAACTTACAGCAACTTTACTTAAAATATCTTCCCTGGAAAACTCCAAGAGAGAAATAATCTGGAAAAAACGGCATTCATGTGGTGGTCTAAAAGCTTGGAAAGCAGAGAATATCATATTCTTCTACTAGAATTCAAGACACAGGATCTCATTAACAAATTTAAGCTTTAAAATATTATAGACTTGCAAAAAATTTAAAATAGTACATAGAGGTCCCCTATACCTGTCACCCAGCATCCTCCAATGGTGACATCTTAAATAACTATAGGCATTACTAAAGCCATGGTATTGATTGGCATAATACAATTAACTAGACTACAAACCTTTCTCTATATTTGTGATCTTTTTTACATGCATTTATTTGTATATATTTTTCAAAACTTGAGGCAATTTTAATACATATGTAGATTTATTTACCTGCCAATCTAATCAAGATACAAATTTATCTCATCACTAAGGAACTCCTTCATACCTCTCATAGCCACCCCCTGTCTCCTTCCTGATCCCTGGCAACTATTTATCTGCTGTTCATCAAAATAATCATTGTCATTTTGAGAATGTTATATAAATGAAATCATACTATATAACCTTTGGAAGATTTTTTTTCCATTGAAAAGCAAACACCCTTACAATCATCCAAGCTGGGTGAGGTGGCACACAGCTGTAATCCCAGTGGCTCAAGTGGCTAAGACAGGAGGATTGTGAGTTCAAAGCCAGCCTCAACAATGGTGAGATGCTAAGCAACTCAGTGAGATCCTGTCTCTAAATAAAATACAAAAAAAAAAAAAATAGGGCTGAGGATGTGGTCAGAGGCTGAATACCCCTGAGTTCAATCCCTGGTACCCCTCTTCTCCCCCAAAAAAGATCATGCAAGTTGTTATATTGTCCATGTTCCTTTACTGGAGTGGCATTTCAATGACTTGGTCCTGCTCCTTCACTGGAATCCTCAATATGGAATATCACCTCACCAGCCTTCTATAAAGTGTTCAAATGAAATAACTGAAATTGTTATAATGAGGAATAACAGATGTGACAAAGGAAGAAGAATCACAAAGAAGGAAAGTCCTAACTATCCTGAGGAGAAAGAAAATGGGTTTGGGGTTGGGGTTTGAACCAATACCTACATGCCTAAGGTGTATTATACAGGATGCCAATGGGTCTAATGTGAAAAAGCAAAACAAACAAACAAACAAAAACCCTGTTTAATGACAAAGTATAGAAAATAAAAGCAAATGTTATTGCTGTGAATTTACCATTGACATGGTAATGTATGTCTTGAATTCTAAGAGAAGGTGATGATATTCCATGCTTTCAAGCCTTTAAACCACCACAATTGTTATGATATCCAAAGTATATTTAGTAATAAGTAATTATTATGTTAATTATTAAAATTAGTTAAAACTAAAAATTAAAATCTTCTGCATTATCCCTGCATTCTCAAGCAAGGTCAACAAGAAATTATATAATTTAATATGAACACACAGAGCCACATTTGTTCATAACTTTATAAATTAAGGTTAACTTTTTATTGAGCACTTAAAACACAGGACTGAAACATCTTCAGTGTTTATGAAGTGTTCAAATGAAATCTGATAAGATCCTCCACTAATCCCTACATCGGAAATCTAACCAGTTGGCTACTGCTCATGCTTAAAATTAGTCCTTATTTCTCTCCCATCTGCATGTCTTTCTTTCTGTGATTTCCCCCTTCACTTCCTCTACTGCTACTCCTAAATCTTTCATTTATGTACACAAATGTTATAGTTTGGATGTGAGGCATCCCCCAAAAGCTCACATGTGAGATAATGCAAGAAAGTTCAGAGGAGAAATGATTGGATTCTGAGAGTCTTAACCCAATCAGTGAATTGATCCCTGATGGGATTGACTGAGCAATAAGTAGAGGCAGGTGGGGTGTGGCTGGAGGAAGTGGTTAATTAGGGGTTTGGCTATGGGATATATATATTTTGTATCTGGAGCTGGAGTCTCTCTCTCTCTGCTTCCTCATGTCCCTCTGCCACCCTTGCCACCATGGTATTCAGCCTCACCTCGAGCCCCAGCCAGCCTTCCATGGATTAAGACCTCTGAAACCATGAGCCCTCAAATAAACTTTTCCTCTCCTACAGTTGTACTGGTCAGTTCCTTTAGTCATAGCAGCGAAAAAACTGACTAAAATAGCAAGGAAGTAATTAATCACTGGTTCTTCTCATTATATTCACTTACGCATTTCTGAACATCTGCAATGTAGAAGGTAATATCATGTACTGTGAGGTACCTAGCATGGGTATAATATTGTATTCTTCCTTGTGGTTAGTATCTAAACAAATTAGCCAAGGTTCTGAAAGGAATCAGACCTAAAAAATAGATATTACCTTCATTCATTCCAAAAAAAAAATGTTTGATATCCACCAGGTTGAGGATCCACTATATGCCAAACTGCAGATACTGAAGATTCAAAACTGAGCAAGGCAATATCTCTGCCCTCCAGAAATTTGCTTTTAATTGCACCTGAGATGTATAGGAGAGAAAAGATAAAGGAAGAAAAGGGGGCAACTTTCAGGGTGAGCAAAGGACTCTCATAATCTGCCAAGAGAAATGACATTAACCTGGATTGAATTTCCTAAAAACAGGGAAAATCCTTTTCAGTGTGCTTCTGTAAAATCAAAAAGAAAAATAAAATCCTTCAAACCACAAATTTTTCTTGCTGATTTATGTTCTTATCTTATATTCCTAAATAACTTCTCCTGTTCTTCAATATCTGTCAGCCTGATTTCTAAGAAAACAAAATATATGGTAACTTGTAGTAAGGGGTTAGGAGAAAACACACAAACTAGCAAATGAAAGGCTTTAGAAGGAAAGGTAGTTGTCTGTTTTTACTTGTTTGAGATGCCAGGACTTTTAGTGCATAACTTTATTATGATAACATTATTATTACTAACCAATTCCATATTTCAGAGTCCCCAGAGTCATCGAATATATCAGATAGATTGCATTTATCTATAAATATAGTATTTTATATAGTTTTTCTATATATATATATATATATATATATATATATATATAGAGAGAGAGAGAGAGAGAGAGAGAGAGAGAGAGAGAA
>NW_026005924.1:0-5683 GCF_001458135.2 Marmota marmota marmota | reverse complement strand
GGGGGGGGGGGAAGCGGGGGAGGACCGGAGGCAAGGCCGACCCAAATCCAGCGCCGCCAGCTCCGGAACCAGAGCCAGGTTGGGCCCCCTCCAGAGCCAGACTCAGGCCGCAAAGGTTTTTCGGAGGCGAGCGTGAGCTGGGCCGTAGAAAGTCGGAGTGGACCCGACCCCTCCGGGCGCTGAGCCACGCGGACACCGGCAAAAGGCCTGCTGCTCCCCTGGGTGCCAGCTGCCTGCGGGGCTCGGCGGATTGCCGCCTGAGTCTTCTAGCGGGATCCAGGGCCGCGCCAACCCCCGCGGGGCCCGGATCCCTGGCTTGGCTTCCCGAGAACGCCCGTGTCCCGCTGGCTCCGCCGAGTTCTGACTCGCGCGGGTCCCGCGGGGCCAAGCCCAAGTTCAACACTGATCTCCAGCTCTGCGCCGGTGCTCAGAGTGCCGCGGCCTGCCCCTTCCTTTTACTGGGAGGGATGTGCCCTCTCCTCTCTTCTTTCCCGGTTGGACGCGAGACAGAGTCCTCTGCGTGTCTCAGGGACCAGGCTGGGAATTGCCTTCCTCTCTTAGTGTGTCTTCAGCGCCCCCTGCAGTGCGTCTCCTGCACGGCAGCGCAGGACGCATTTCCAAATGGAGCTGTATCCCCTGCCTTACCTTTCTTCCACCAGGCCCTCTTGGCCTTGCCTCTGGCTCTGTTTGCCTGGGGCCTCAGAGTTAGGCTTAGAGAAAACAACGAAAATGTAAAGCTTACTGAATTATAATATAAACATCCACATAACCATCACCCAGGCCAAGAAATAGTACTTTCCCAGGCACCCCGTACTACCCTTCTGCGTCCCATTCCAGTCCCCACTGCCCCCTCCTCCCAAAAATGCTCATGGTCTTCGATTTTGCAATAATTATTTCCTTGGGTTCTTTATGGTTTTTATCACCCAGGTGTGACTCTCTAGACATTAAAGATTAGTCTTGCTCTTTTAATCCATAGGTTCCTTTTCTCTTTTTCTTATAACGCATCCATGGAAGAAGTTGAGTCATTTCTCTGTAAAGATTTTCAAGTCTGGATTTCTCTGATTGCATTTTCATGGTGCAGTACAATACACCCCTCTGTTCTCTGTATTTCCTGCAAGTTGAAAACTGGATCTGGAGGTTCTATTAGACCTTAGGTTCAAAGTTTTCAGTTAGACTCCAGGTTGTGGGGTGCTCTTTTATAAGGAGATATGTAATGCAAAGTTCAATTTTTTTTGAGATTGTGTTAATGAACTTTCATTACTGTGACAATATACCTCAGATAGACAACTTAAAAATAGATTTATTTTGGCTCATGGTTTCAGTCTTCTGTCAGTTGGCCCATTGTTTTTGGGTCTGTGGCTAGGTAGTATATGATGGTAGGAGTACATATTGGAGGAAACTACTTACCTAATGGCTGTCAGGAAGCAAAAAGAGGAAGGGGCAGGATTTCATTATCCCTTTTAAGGGCATACTCCCAGTGACCTAACTTCCTTGCACTAGCTTCACCTCTTAAAGGTTCCACCACCTTCCAGTAGTGCCACAGGCTGGTGACCAAGCCTCCAACACATGGGCCTTTGGGGGTCACTTATCTATTACAGCAGAGATGTTTAATGCTAACATTTGCTAATTCTTTGGGGGATGGAAATGGTAATGTTCTAATTATACCATTTCTTTTTTATTTATCAGATGGATAAATTTTGTAGAGACACTTCTCATGTATGTGGTCACTTAGTGGAACAGTTCATAGAGGAAAGGCAGGATAAATGCTTGTTTCTTTGCATTTATTTATCCATTTTCAAGATAATGAATTGCTATCTGTTATCTTTCTAAGTTGATGAGCTAGTTGGGTGTAGTGGTGCACGCCTATAGTCCCAGTGACTTGGGAGGCTAAGGCAGGAGGATTGTAAGTTGAAAGACAGCCTAAGTAATTTAGAAAGGCCCTAAGCAACTCAACAAGACACTGTCTCTAATAAAATACAAAAATACAAAAAAGGGCTGGAGATGTAGCTCAATGTTTAAGTATCCCTGGGTTCAATCCCCAGTACCAGAAAAAAAAAAGTTGATGAAGGATTTAAATATATATGTTATATATTTAATATATAATAACATTTTAGTTATTATCATTATTGATGCTCCAACTCTCCCATTTTTGTCTAGTTGGAGTCTCTTCAGGATAACTCTTGTCCTTTTGATGTGACCCCAGTTGTCTTTGAATGCTGCCTTGCTACCTGTTATGACAAGATGTTTCCAGTTCATCTTGTATATTTATTGCTCCACATTTAGATCAACTAATTCTCCAGGAAGACTTGGTTGTGACGTGTGGAGGCAGGAATTAGGGATGGACACACACACACACACACACACACGGGTTGGTCCCTGGTGGGTTGTAGCCCTAGGAAGCTTTATTGTCTAGGCTCTGGATGAGGAAGAAAATTTTCCTTCTTTGAGGAAAAATAAACCCTAGGCCTGTGATGCAAGGTTGAGGACAATAATTTTTTTTTTTTTTTTTGTAAAACATCCAAGAGCTTCGTACAAGTTTTGTCTGATGTTGGTTCTGCAGTCACCTCACAGAAGCTAACATAAAACCACTGCAGAGATCCACTGCCATTACCCAGATGTTTCAGAGTCCCACAGAGAAAGCCCCATGGCAGGAAGCTGGCAGGCTTATACAGAGTGCTTGAAGTCTTCTAGGCTTGCAAGGAATAAGATCACCTTTCCCTCCCCTCCTCAAGATTTTCTAAGACCAAATAGGCAAGAAACAGAAATACAAACTCGGTCTTCAATTAGATTAGGCATCAGCTAACATTCTGATCTACAAAAGTAGGTGGGAAGACTGCTAAAGGAAGCGAGGATTCAATTCAAAAGAGAAAATGGAGACAAACTTGCAAGGAACTATAAAGCTGGCAGAGCACACAGCGTCAATGCAAAGGGCACACTCTTGAGTGTAAAATCAAATTCTCTTGCAAAAGTAGGAATCCAGACTGGACAGGAGCTTCCCTGGAGTTGGTGTGGTTCCAAAAAGGAGAGAAGTTGAAGTCCAATAAAGAAGTACACAGAAAGATGTCATATTTACAGGGAGCAGAACTGCTCTGTAGAGAAAAGAAGAAAGACTTTTGCTTCCAGGAGCCCTACAGCACTTCCCAGCTTCTCTTCACTGGCTCCGGGGAGGTAAAGACTAAAATAACTCGAGAAAACTCTGGGTCTTAAAGTAATTTTGCCAGCTTGAAACATTCCCTACATAAGGTCCTGCAAAAAAACTGGTTCAACAAACATAACCCCTTCCCAAAGAAAACTGTAAATCAATCTCCCTATCCAAACAACACAAACATTCTAAATAAAATGTTAGGGATTTTAGCCACTGAAAATACAGCAATGAAAAAAACCCTTAATAGTTCTTAATTATGTCAGATGGTGATAACTTTTATGGAGAAAAATAAAACAGAGAAAGGATGGTAGAGAGTGAAGCCATTTTAATTAAGGCAATAATTGAAGTCTATGTGCCAGGGGGAAAATGAAGGAAATGATATTGCAGAAGAATTTGATCATGATCGGCTCCATAGAGCCTGAAAATGCATTTAAGAAAATTCAATATACTTTTAAAAAAATATTTATTTTTTAGTTTTAGGTGGACATCTTTATTTTATTTTATTTTTATGTGGTGCTGAGGATCGAATCCAGTGCCTCATGCATGCTAGGTGAGTACTCTACCACTGAGCCACAACCCCAGCCCCTCAATATACTTTTATGATTAAAAAAATAACACTTAGAAACGGGAATATATGGAAATTTTTTCCTTTCTTTCTTTTTAAGAGATGGAGTCTTACTATGTTCCCCAGCATAGCTCTGAATTCCTGAGCTTCAGTGATCAGAGTCCAGTCCCTCCAAGTAAAAAAGAAATTTCTTTAGCAAAAACAAAAATACCTCAACTCCAAACCAACAAGGATCCATAACCAAAACGTACCCTGAAGTAATTCACCATAAACAGACATCAGCAGATAACATAAATAGGAATTAGAATCCAAAAACTTTAGAAAATAGAACAATCTGATGACACTATAATATAAATTTCTCTTAATTGGCTCAAGACCAAGAAGACTGCATTGAAACCATTAAATAATATTATAAAAAGGAACAGGAAAATTAGAAAAAAGAAATTAGGTAAAAAGAACTGGAACTGAAAAGACAATGCCATTTAGAAAGGAGAACTCCACTCAACGGGTTAAATAGCGGATTAACTACATAGGAAGAAAGAATTTGTGAAATAGGATGTGGCAGAGAACATAACAGAAAACAAGAAAGGGAATAAATACAGAAAGAAGTTTGGGTAAAAAGAGAATATAATATGCATCATAATTTTAGGATGAAAAATTGGAAGGAATGGTGAAGAGGTGATTTATTTTATTTTTTTACCCTTTCTGAAACTGGGGGTTGGATCCAGGGCTTCATGCATGCTAGACAGGCATTCTATCACTAAGCTACCTCCCCAGCCTTGTGAAGAGGGGGGTCTTTAAAAATTTTTAGAATTATTGAAAGACATGCATCTCCAGATTCAGATTTTGAGCAGGAAAAATTAACTCAAACCTTGACTGTCTTAGTCAATTTGTGTTGCTATAATAAAATACCTGATTCTGAGTAATATGTGAAGAAAGAGATTTATGTAACTCATAGTTCTGGAGGTTCAAGAGCATGGTGCTGGATTCTGCTTTGCTCTGGTGAGGGATCATGGCATCACAGTGGTGGTAGCATATGAGGAAGAGGTAACAGGAAGCAAGAGGGAGAGCAGAAACAGGGGAATTTGCTTTGTAACAACTCATTCTCTAGAGAATTCACTCCTTGAGACCAGCATTAATCCCTTGCAAGGGCAATTCCCCCAAGATGTAATACCTCCCACTAGGCCCAGCCTCTTAAAGGTTCCACCATCTCAACAACACACCGGGGACCAAGCTTTTATCATGTGAACTTTGGTGGGCAACACATGCAAATCCTATCCAATTACCATTGACATATGGTAATGAAGCTTTAGAATATGAAAGACAAATAATAACTTAATTCACAACAGGGGAGGAAAGGTAGACTATACAAAAGAACAATTAAACAAGAGACTAATGTTTATTTTTTAGTTTTCGGCGGACACAACATCTTTGTTTGTATGTGGTGCTGAGGATCAAACCTGGGCGGCACACATGCCAGGCGAGCGCTTGAGCCACACCCCCAGCCCAGGAATAGTATCTTCAGAGTGCAAGGGCTAAGCACAGAAATGTTCCACATTTGTTTTAGTCTAATTCATCCTTTGGAAGTAAGGTCAAAGTATTTTTAGGTAAGTAATGACGAAGAGAATTTGCCATTTACAGGTCTCCCTGAGAGCATGAAAGGACATATTTAAGGAAGGAGTCAGTTAAATCTAGAAGGGGGAATACAGTATGAGGAACACGGGGAAATGGGCCAGTACATGGCCAAGTCCAATAGGAGGAGTAATAAAAATGACACTGACTAATTTAGAAGGCATAAAAATGAAATGGAACTAGGGGCTGGGATTGTGGCTCAGCAGTAGAGCACTCGCCTAGCAAGGGCAGGACCCGGGTTTGATCCTCAGCACTACATAAAAATAAAGGCATTGTGTTGTGTCCATCTACACCTAATATATATATATGAAATATATGAAACTAAATATATATATACTGTC
>NW_026005923.1:0-5685 GCF_001458135.2 Marmota marmota marmota | reverse complement strand
TTTTCATTAATTGGTGTTGATAAATGCATCTAGATTTCATGAAATTCCTTTTCCTATTCCAGGATATTGAGGTCATGATCAGAAGCTAAAGTCAAGTTCCTTTTCTGGTGCGAAATGTGGTCAGCTTCTTGACAGATTGAAATGTAATTTTGTATTTTAAATGTGTAAATAGGATTGAGTCAACTAGAAATGAATCTATACTGTTCATATCTTCTGTATATATGAGCAATACCCTGTTTTTGGTACATTTTTGTCTGCTTAACTAGTATTTTCCTCTTTATTGATCAATTTTGAGAATAAAATTTACAGCTTATTCCTTTCCTATTCAGAGTATTTCTAAATAGTACAATATTTCTGACTTTTAAAAGCATCTAATGATGTTACTAGCTCCAGAATAATGTAAAGTGAGTATGAGTTTTTTAAATTATATGCCCTTATTGTTATAGGAAGTTCATACATTTTTATTTTAATGTAAAGATAAGTAGTTTTTACCATATTGCTGAAATTTGACTTATGATTCATTGACTTAAGTAGTACTCAATTTTGTGTGATTGTTAATAATATTTTCACAAGGATTAATTTTTCCCATATACCCAAAGCAACTAAGAGACACACTGTTGTTTACATTTATAAATAATGGATACAAGAATAATGTAATCAATGCTTGATTATCTGGGGGGAAAAAGATGTCTTAAACTAAAAATGTTTAGAAATTTAAGAATATATTTTCAACATAACTGATAGAGTTTCAATATAACTAACACACTTGAAAATTAAAAATATGTAAAGATAACCTACAAATTGGTAAGAAAAATATAGTTAATCTAGTTAAAAATGACCAAAATATATGACCAGAAATTTTACAAAGGAATACAAATGACTATCAAACACAGAAAAGGAATGTAACATTATCAATGACAATAAGTATAGACTTCATAATGAAATAGCTTCTGAAAGTTTTATTGACAACAGCTAAGAGACTGTGAGAAAGTGCCTGGACACCTCCAAGGAGACTAGACCAAGGGCATCTCACATGTGATCGACACTTGTGGCAACTGATGCTGTTTCTAGGAAGAGAGCTGAGTGTGATCCCTGGACTGACCTCTCATATGCCCTGTGACCAGCAGCCACATTCCCAGCACATATACCAGGGACAGTCCCACACAAGGGAGGCCTGTGCCTAAAGCTCATTGCAATGAGGTTCAGAGCAGCAAAAACATGGAGACCTCTCAAAACTGCATAAGCAGGAGAGTGAGCAAGGCAACCAGTACATCCACAGGCTGACTCCAGTCAAAACCAGTGAGCACAGTGGGTGAGTTTAAGGACCACCACTCTTTGATGGCTATTTTTATGTGTCCAGCTGGCAAGGTTATGGTCCCCAGTTGTTTGGTTAAGCATCAGTCTAGATGTGGAAAAATACTTCTTAGCTGTGATTAACATTGACTTTGAGTAACATAGGCCACCCTTTATAGTGTAGGTGGGCCTCATCTAATCAGTTGACAGCCTTAAGAGCAAGAACTGAGGTTCCTAAAGCAGAAAGGATTCTTATCAAGGCTGCAACATAGAAGACTCATCTGAGTTTCCAACCTGCTAACTTATGGAATTGACTCGAGATTGTCAGCATCTACTTTTTCCTAAATTTCCAACCTGCTGACAAGTGCCATGGATTTCAGATGGTCTGCTCCCATAATATGAAACAACACATCAAAACTAATCTCTCTCCCATTCTCTCTCTCCTTATCTCTTCCCAGACTACACATAATGCAGATACATTCAACAGAATATTTTTGTTAAATTAAAGGATCACTAAAATGTTGTACATTTATATGCATTTGTACACACACACAAACACATACACATACACATATAATGTTAGGAATACTAGAAGCTTCAATAAAACCTCAAAGAAAGTGAGAGAATAAGGACTCCTAAAGGTGGAAGGAGGCAGGGGAAAGCGTATACTTCCATGAAAGTTGTTACACTTGAATTTTCAAGGTAGGTTTATGAGAAATAACTAAAAACTTAATAAAAACAGGACAGTATGGACAATGTAAGTGTGTTATCAATGTGAGTTATGGGCAATTGAATCTTCGGCATCTGATATCTTTTGAAACATGAGAAAATTAGTAATCAATGTTTCAATGATGTGCATGGATTTCTGGTGGCAGTGGATGGGGGTGGAAGAGGAAAACAAAGGCCACATGCTGAGGAGAGGCACTTTCCCACACCTGTGCTCATTTTTCAGTCATCTGACCAGCGAACAGAACTGTGGAATCTTGGCTGTCCCTGGAGTCACCTGGGAAGTTCTTAGTGCCTGGATCTCAACCCCAGACATCCACATTTATTGGCCTTAGAATGAGTTTAGGAAAGGACATATCTGAAGGCTCACCAAGGGGTTCTCAGTGCAGGTCTGGGACTCCCTGCGGGACAGGATGCTCTCAGGCTGCAGGTGTCTGAGCTCTGATTTAAAGTTAGTTTCAAGCAAGTGAAGAGCACAACCAGATCTGCTTTGTACAAAGAGTACAGGGCAGAGGGTAGAGGACAGATGAGCAAGAGGACCGGCTGGCAGTCGCAAGGCAGTTGGATGCCCTTCTTGGTGGCTTTGGAGAAAGGTGAGGCATTTGGAAGCAAATGTGCTGACTGTGGGGTGTGGAGACCAAGAGGGGAAGATGCTCAGGGGTGTCTGGTGGGACTCAGGATTTCAAACTGGTGATTAGGTAGGTTGGTGATAAGTAGTGATGGTGAGCAGATTGGAACCCCTTGCCCTTTGATGTGCCAGCTTTGCAGCGCCTGGGAACTCTTTGCTGCAGAAAAATATTTGTTAATCATTGGATGGCTTGAGAGAAGGTTAAAAGCAATGAGTGATTATGGGCGTGGTGACATATTCCTGTAATCCCTTAGGCTCAGGAGGCAGAAGGATCCTGGATCCTGGATCCTAAGCCAGCCTCAGCAAAAGTGAGATGCTAAGCAACTCAGTGAGACTCTGTCTCTAAATAAAATACAAAAAAAGGGCTGGGATGTGGCTCAGTGGTTGAGTGATCCTGAGTTCAATCCCTGGTACTCTTACTCCAAAAAAAATTTTTTTTTAAATAAAAGCAATGGGTGATCTGTGCATTTCCTCCCAGAGGGCTGTTCAGGAAACTTTGCTTCTCATTCTCTGGTTCCTTGTGCCATGTCTGTTGGTGGCACAGCTTTTCTAGAGAGCAGGATTGATGGTTACTATGACACCTACAGTCTTCTCATGAGTTGGTTCCACAGGGCCAGTTGCACTCACCTCTGTCTTCAGGTTTCCAAAATGCTGGTGTAGTCCCATGAACATCTTCTTGGTTTTATTTTATCTATTTTTAAACAAAAAGTGAGGATCTATTGAATTGTCACCTAAAGTAATTAGCAAATAACATTTTCCCCTTAGTTCACAGTGTCACAGCAAACCATCTAAAAGGTATTCATGAGCAGAGTAATTTTAATATTAATAAACCTAATGATGATTTAAAAGCAAATTAAAAATTTAATCTTTCATTAATTCATGACATAGTTATAGAAAGCCTAGTTTTTATGACTTCAATAAAAGGTCTTTTGGAGATTATCACATTTTATTTGGAAAGAAACTGAAGAGCAAAAGTTTCTAAATCTAACTTGCATTTCAAATCTTCCAATTCCTCTTCCTTTTCTGGAGGCAGGATGAGACTTAAAGACTTCCTTTCATTCTTTTCTGCTTTCTTATTATGGACTTCCCATCTCCTCCTGGCTGATGATTTATTTGAGTTTCTTAGGATGGAGGAGGAATAATCCAGGGGGTGGGAAACAACCTTCAAGAGCTGCAGTTTGACTAGACAGCACACAGACAGGTACCCAGGTGAAGAGCTGCAAGTGCTGGGTCCGGACCCCCCACAGCCCCAGGCACAAATGTTTGCCAAATTAAGCTCAGAAATACGTCAGGATTTTTTAAGGGAGTTGGGAGTAGAGGAAAAGCATCTCTGGTTTGTGAGATCACATGAGGAGAAGATGGTTGCCTGGGCCGCTGCTCTGTCAGGTCACTGGCTCTGGAATAGAGCTCAGAACAGAAAAGGTCAGAGCCCAGCCAGAGGTTGCCCTGCCTCTCACCTCCCTGTAACTGTGCTTTGGCAGCCTGCACCTTCTGATGGACTCAGCGCCAGTATCTGCAGCTGCTCAGTCTGCCAGAAGAGCTGTGTGAAGACAGGCATGTCAGGAGGTGTCAGGAGTAGTAGGAATGAGAGCCTGGGCCTGGCTCCAGCACAGGAGCGAGTCTGAGCCGCACCAGGTTGTAGAGACGGCTGCATGGCAGCCTGGCAAAACTCAACTGTCCTGACCTCTGAAGGTAAGGAGGAGCCCACATTGCTTTTGGAACCATGCTACATACCACTTTTAAATATGTTTATAAGGAATTGGCTTCAGAGTTATCACCAGGCACTGCTCACGGAGTTCAGTGAGAGTCCACCACATGTTTCCAGAAGGTAAGACAGAGATACCCAATGAGATCCGACCCCTCACACAGCATCCTCCTCACCCTCTCTCCTGTACAATAAACAGTGTGAAGGTCATTACACCTCTCAGCACTGGGCTGGGGACACATGGGTGACTTGGTACCCTGCTTCAATTCTGGCTGATGGCGTGACTATAACAGTGCATGTCTGGAATGTTAGAGGGGCATTTACGATCATTAGAAATAATAATCAAGTCCAGACCAAGGAAAAAGGTCTAAGAGAATCTGCTAAGAGCCACAGCCAAGTAATATGATACATGGCATTTTTGGTTGAAAGGTGATGCCAGCTAGCCATTGAGATGATATGATTATGTTAAGATTTGCATTCTTATGGATATTGGACTCCTGCTGTCCACCTCAGCCTGCTACGGGACTCCTGGAGAGTTCCCATTGATTGGGGAAGTGCAGTAGGAGGGAATTCCAGAGGAGAAACTTCCTCTTGGGATCCGGGAGAATGCTGTGTGCATGGATCGGCAATCTTCCCGGGCGCATGCTGGGTATTGGCGGCAGTTTCAAAAAATTAAGTTTGTTCCTGCTTGAGTGGCTCCTGATTTTGTGCCCAGCCAGACTGTGGCAATTATTTATTGTACTACCAACAAAAAATATTCCTACAGGAGTATTTTGGCAAGAAGGTCCATTATTATGGGTACATTTATCTTATTCTCCTAACACTATTCTTACTAGGTATCCTGAGGCTGTAGGACAATTAATACTCAAAGGAATAAAAGCAGCAAAGGGAGTGTTTGGAATTTCTCCCAATAAAATTATTACTCCATATACTATGAATCAAATTGATGAGTTAGCTAATGAGTTAAATACTTGGGCAATAATCATGTGCAAATCTAATGTTTCGTTTGATAACCACTTACCATCTAATCCTTTATTGTCTTTTTGGTCATCCCATCCTGTAATTTTTCCAAAAATGACAAGAAAAATACCTATCATGAATGCTCCAAATATATTCTCTGATGGGTCAAATAATGGTACAGCAGCAATAGTTACACCTGATCAAAATTTTACATTTTTAGTACCCAAACAATCAGCTCAAAAGGTAGAGCTTAATGCAGTATTACAAGCTTTTGTGATGTTTAAAGATTCTGTATTTAATTTATTTTCCGATAGTCAGTATATAGTTAATGCTATAGTATCCCTTGAAGATGCTGGTAGGATTTCTCCTTCCT
>NW_026005922.1:0-5689 GCF_001458135.2 Marmota marmota marmota | reverse complement strand
GGGCAGAAGTCCACTAGATGTTGGTCATGGTTCTTTTCCATGCAGATATCAGAGAGCAAACAAAGGCAGATGGGGTCCCAAATGTGGGGGACACATACTCTTCAATATGTCCACATCCTTAACTCTACTGCATTTAAAGTGAACTTTGCATTGGCAGTTTATCCTTAGACCTTAGGCCAGGCTATGATATCTGCTTCCTCCTGTGATCAAAGTCCTACAACTAATAAACAGCTGGGCATCCTGAAGGATGAACTCAGTCTCAATTCAAAGCCAAAATACCTCCACCAGACTATAAGGCTCTTGAAACATTCCTTATATTTTCTTCATACTTGAAAAATAATGATTATTTTTAAATATCAGGATTTATGATGCATGTACATATAATTCAGAACCATGTATTACATATTAAAACACAGACATAACCTTTTCATAAATCGGAGTCATCTCAGGGCTCCTATTCCAAGATCCAGAGAATCAGAGTTCAGTTAACATCATTGGCAAACACCAGCTAGAATTCATCTCAACCCCTCTTTAAACATAAAATTGATCCTGATATAATTTGGTTTCAAGAGAGTTTATCAATTACAGAACAAGCTGCTCTAGAGGGATGAAGTGGACCACCAAATTCCATTTTCTAAACACAGATGAACACAGGCTATAGAGGCATGTAGCAGAAAACTTCTTTATTTGAGACATGGAGTAAAAGGAGGTCAAAAAGGGACATGTAATTATTGGCAGTACCATGAATCACTGGAGAATTGGAATCTGGAGTTCAGACAAGGAAGAGGTGATGTACTTGGGCAGGTGAATGACAGGAATGCCCATGGTGACAAAGTTGTAAACTTCTGAAAGAAAATTGGTATAGGTGTCAGATAATGTTTAAGCAGAATCTACACAGTAACTTCCAAGATGTTTTGTCAGCTGTGGAGCCAAGGCACCTACTCATATCAATACCCTCCATTAAGCCATTATCCAACTATCCTCTAAAAACACCCCATCTCATTTTCAGACTTCTAGATATCAATGGCTTCTCAGCAGCATGTATCAGAATTGAGAATTGTCCACAGACAGAATTGTATGAAATTCCTCCTAGAAACTCCTAGAAGTCTGGTTTGCTCCTGCTAGGGACTATCAGTGTGGAGAAATATTTTTATTCCCCACTTTAAAGAGAGAGCCTAGATAAGATACCCCAGGAGGTTCCTTTGTATTAAGAGACAAAATTGTTTGTCCTTTGATTTTATGGAAAGTCTTCAGAACCTAAGCTATGTCAACCCAGGTTCCTCAAAGAAGCAAATGCTTGGAGAATACAAGGTACAAGGAAGCACATCACAGGGTCCAGAATCTGAGTATGACTCAGGGAAGAAAAAAATCTAAATGGCTCAAAATCAACTGAAAAGTAACTCAAGCTTGTCAGTTGGGAAATTGAAAAAAAAAATGGCACAAGGTGATTTTATTTGCCACATGGAAAAGAGATTAACCAAAACATTTTTTTTTAATGCCAACACCCAGGGGATTGTGGCTGCAGAGAAATAGCTACCATCAGAGATTTCTAGTTGCTATGGAACTTTAACAGCACTATGTGATGTAATCTGACTATAACTATAAAAATATTATATGTGCATATCCCTTTGCTCAGTATTCTTTTTCCCAGGAGCCTGTCTTCAGAAGAAGACTATTTTATGGTATGGGCTGCCTTGTGTCCCCTTCCTAAATCTCATATGTTGTTGTTCTAGATACTCAGTACCTCAGACTGTGACTCCATTTGAATATAGGTTTCTTAAAACCAGTATTAATATTAATCTAATTAATTTATGTGAGATCTAATCCAGTTAAGTTTTTCTTCTTATAAGAAGTAGAAATAAAGATAAGAGAAGCACTGAAAAATGACTCTCAAACATAGAGAAAGAAGAAAGCAATCTACATGCCAAACAGTGGGCCACAAAGAAATCATTCCAGCAAGCACTTTGATATACAGCCTCTAGAATTAGGAGCAACAAATTTTTGTCCTTAAACCCCCATTTGTGGTTTTGTCTTATGACAGCCCATGATAGTGATGTAGCTCACTAGGGCACACATTCTTTATCTCTGAAGAATGGCTGAATAAAGGTGCAATTGAATTGCATCATTCTATCAGCATTATGCCCAATTGCTGCAAGAAATGGCATTTGTTACTGGAATAGTATGAAAGCATGTGAGAACACAGCATGTTACCTGGTGGGGCCATAGAGATTTGTTTTATGACATGGTACATTTACAAAAATATGTAGAAGAGTTTGTGTAACCATCACTCTTTTTTAAAAAAAAATACATTCCTGGTATTGAAGTCTTATAAAAGCATTAAAAGCACAGTGGAGTTGACTGCTACATTGGCTACCTGGGACAGGTATCTAAAACAAAAATAATAGCAACAGTGAAGAAATATGCCTTACCCATTTAAATTGAAAACCATGCAAGAATATATTCTCTATTCTTCCTACAAGTATGTGATCTGGAGAATTTCACTTATTAGATTGCCAGAGGAGTAATAGAGTCCAGATTCCTTTGGGAATACAAATATAGGTCATTCAGAAATAAAGGGTTAGGACAGAGTTTAGAAATGTTCCCAAACTTGGTGTCTGTCCTGGCTCCATTCTGGATATTTCAGCTTCCTACTTATAGATTTCCTTCTGGAGACTCTTCTTACTTAAAAACAAAGATATCATTATTGGCTGTGTTGTGTACTTGATCTTTCCCCATTGAGGCAGATTTAATAAATAATCCCTGATGATCTAATTGGAACTCTGCAGAGAGATTGTCTGACATGTGGGACAATCTTTAGTGCTCTCTATCCCAGTTGACTCACGTTGAAAATTTTTAGTCCCAAATCAGATATACATGAATGTGTACATAGACCTCCATCCAGTGATGACACCAGATTATGGAATGAGATCTTTGAATAAATATCTGAGTAGAAATACTATTATCCAATATTTACATATCCATCCTGACAGTCATGTCCAGTGGTACAAACGTAACAGCTGTGTCACAATTTCAACATGGAATAACCTATTCTAGTCATTCATTGCAGATTCTCAGGAACGTTTTATGCTACAAACTTGGAAAGTTTGGAATCATCAAGAAAACATTTTGCTCTGTAAAGCATCTCCCTTCACATGAACCAGACAAGGTACTACCTCTAGAATGTGTATGACTGGTTTCCAGAGTTCTAGTTCTGTCAGGCTCTAATGCAAAGAAATTGAGGTTACCTCTTCAATTACTTGAACCTCTTCTGAAGTAAGACCATGCCAAAGTGCCTTTCAGCCCCTTGGGATTTGTATTTTCAAAGTGGCCACACAACTAAAAGCACTATACTGATTTAATGCAATTCCTATTAAAGTTTAAGTGATGTTATTTGTAGAAATAAAAAATCAGTCATGAAACTTATTGGGAAAAATTAGAGGTGCTGAAGAGCCATAGCAAGTGACAAAAGTCAATAAGGAAGCATCACAATACTAGACCTTAAATTATACTATAGAGCTATAGTAACAAAAATGGCATGGTATTGGTACAACAATAGACATGGAGACCAGTGGAACAGAAGAGAAGAATAAAAATAAAAAACAACCCAAGGCCTAGACTTGGCCTCTCATGCCACTGCCCTTCTTCATGATTAGAGTTTCTGCTCCCAGATGCAGTCACCCTGAACTTATGTGTAAAGTTTATCTTCATGTTTTTGGTACATACGTGCTGAAACACTTACCAGGGTTTGATAGGACAATATGGTGCTGTGTGTTTAGCACTAACATATTGCAAAGCGCTCCACTGCTCCTATCATCTTCATCATGCGTATTTTCAATATATAAAATTACTTTCCATGCCACAAAAGGGATGCTACCATGAGTTCCATTGATACATACCACAAATTTCTTAGGAAAGGAGCCACCTTGGTTTGGAGATAAAATATTGTTAGTCTGAAATCAATCTGATCCCACACAACTGAGCTTAAAAGCAAGCCTTAAAGGATTAAATGAATTTGAAAAAAAAAATTAACTCCAGCAAGCCAATCAGAATCACTTTGAATTTCTCAGCACAAACTCTAGAAAGCAGGACACTTGGAATGATGTATTCTAAGAACCGAAAGAAAATAACTGTCTACAAAATTTGAGATATCCAGCAAAGATATACTTTAATATCAATGCAGAAATAAAATCCTTCCAAGATGATTAGAAACTAAAAGAAAATATGACTACTAAAATGGCAATATAGAAGACAGTCAAAAAACTTCATATAGCCCAGAAAAAAAAAACTGAGATCACAAATAAACAAATCCCATTTGAAGGTTAGCTAAGCAAATGACGACAAGCAAAACCAAGTTAAACATTAGAAATAAATAAAAATAGTAGAAAGTAATATATAATAAACCACTCTCTATAAATGTCTCACATTAAAAGACAAAAGCTGGCAGAATGGATTTAAAATGAACCAACAATATGTTGTTTGCAAAAAATGCACACTATAGGCAGACAGACATAGGGTGAAATTAAATAATAGAAATTGATGTACTGTATGAATGGAGGCCCAAAAGAGATAGGAGTAGCCACTCTAATATCTGACAAAGCAGACTTCAACCCCTAAATAATAAGAGACAAAGGTTAATTCACACTGGTAAAGGGAACAATACAATAAGCAGATACAAAAATTAGAAATGTTTGTACTTCAAATGTGGGTTCAACAAATTACATAAAAGAGAAACTACACAGATAGAAGTCTCAGATAGACCCCAGTACAAGAAATTCAAGATTTCAATGCACCTCTCTCACCATTAGATAGGTCATCTTTACATAAACTTGGTGAAGACTCTTTGGACATGAAATATATCATAAATCTAATGGACTTTACAAAAATCTATAGAGTATTTCCTCCAAAAAGACCTGAATGCACTTTCTTTTCCATGGCTCCTAGAACCTTCTCCAAAATAGAACATAGTTTAGATAATAAACTAACTCTTAGGAAATACAAAAACTGATATAATTCCTTGCATTTTTTAGATTACAATGGAATGAAATTAAAAATCAATGCAACAAAATCATACAAAAACTATATAAACAAGTGGGTTGAATTTTTTTTCCTCAGGATTCCTCCCTTTTCCATTCAGGCAAAGCTCTTCTTGTGACCCCTGCCTTCCAGAAGTTTTCCATCAACCTCTTATTCTTGCAAGGCGAGGCTTATTCCAAGTTACATAGAGTTAGCCAGAAGCAGACAAGAGAGTTTAAACTTACAGTTTTGGGCCACTCTGCCTGAAATTCAGGTGAATTTTACATTTTCAAATTTATTTTCTTTCTGGCTTGCTCCCAGCTTCACTCCAAAACATTAACAGCAATCACTTGAAGATCTATAAGCACCAAGTGATATAAATCTCATCCCCTGAGCTGGTCTGTCTTCCACACTGACTTGGGCTGCCACAAATAGCAAATGCACTATAACATCAACAATGGTTTCTATGACATACTAGATAAACTTGTATTGCAAAGTCTGAATAATGTATGGTATTAGGTTCACAGATATTTTCAGGTAAATTGGAACTGCCAGTATTTATTCCCTCACCATAGGCTCCTTCAATAAACTGGTGTGACAAATAATAAACTTTTCTTAAAGGAAACCACTTATGGTAGTACTTCTTAATGTCCTCATTCTGCACTAGAACACAGGA
>NW_026005921.1:0-5689 GCF_001458135.2 Marmota marmota marmota | reverse complement strand
AAAAAAAAAAAAAAAAAAAAAAAAAAAAAAAAAACAGTGGTAAGCTGCAGGAGTTCCAAGTCTTCTCAATAAATCCCTTCAAATTAGCAGTGCTTCCCCAGGTCAGATCACCTCTACTAGGAGAATTCAAGGTAACTGTTGGGGATTACCATTTCTCTCTCCAGCCAGGGACTCCAGGCTTTCTCCCTGGTAAGCACAACCCAGCTGTTCTAAGTTTATTTATCTGCTCCAATTATGGATTTGTTGACTAGCATCTATTTTTCTTAAGCTTGGTGGAAAATTTTTTTTAATATTTATTTTTTAGTTGTAGTTGGACACAATATCTTTATTTCACTTATTTATTTTTATGGGGTGCTGAGGATCGAACCCAGGGCCTCGCACATGCAAGGCTGAGCCACAACCCCAGCCCTAAATTATCTTTCTTCTTAAAGAAGGAGTGCTTTCCCTCCCCCACTGAGCCATAGCATGCCCAACCCTACTGTTTTCTGTTCTTTTTTTTTTTTTTTCTATTCTAGGAACCAATATTTTTGTTTTCTTCTGAATACTAGCTCACTGAGTAACCACCCTGCTCCTTACCCACCCTGTTTCCCTACCTCAGTTTGCTGCTGCAGAACTGCTGATTTAATTCACTCTTGGAGAGCTGCTGCAGCACTGTGAATTCCTCTTAGCCATCATCTTGGAACCCATATCTCTCTCTTTTTTTTCTGGGAAGTAAATCAATAGTTGTTCACTATAAGAGAAATGTAGAAATTTCAAAAGGCCAAAGAATAAAATGAAATCATCCATAACCCCACCAAAGAAATAATCACTATTAATATGTTGGTGAAGATCACTCCTGTACTTTTCTATTCATTTGTAAGCTTGATAAATCAGAATCACAGTACATATATTGCCTTTATGATCTGATTTTAGTCATTCAATGTCTTTTTCTGCATGATTTTCAATGACTGTGTAATAGCCCATGAAATAGATAATTTAGATAGCCAATCCCATTTTATCAAACATTTGGATTGTTTCTTTGTATTTTGCTATGTAACACTTAATAAAATATTCCAGTACATATATCTTTGGGAACATCTATGATTATTTCTCTAGGATAAATTCTTAGAAGGGAAATACTGACATGCTCTTTTCAAAAGGGTTTTTTTAAGGTATTTTTAACTTTTTAGAACCTATCACAATTGCAACTAAATGACTATTCTTATAATTTTTTAAGTGACTGACTTCCTGCATAGTAAATTACAACATTTTATCTTCCAATCTGCATCTCCCTCACTGTCTTTTATATCTGAATGAAGTACAAAAATCTTTTGTCAAGAACATGTGTCTGTTTTTAGTTTGGGAAACATGGTAGCCACAACCATATGCATGAAAGCAAAATGATCAGTAAAGAATCAAATATTTGCACCCTAATCCTGAGATGTTCCCTCTATCCAGTAACTTCTAGAAGTGCAGTCTTACTCCTGTATCTGTACAGGGCACAATTGTACCTCTGTATTCTTAGGGGTTTGGTTCCAGAGCCTATGGATCCACAGATATTCAAATCCCTCATGTAGAATGGTGTTATATTTTCATATAACCTACATGAATTCTCTCATAATTTAAATCACCTCCATATTACTTACAATAACTGATACAATGTAAATGCTATATAAATAGTTGTTATGCTAGGTTGTTTAGAGAATAATGACAGGGAAAAGGCTGTACATGTTAAGCACAAACATAATTTTTTCAAACACTTTTGATCTGCATTTGGTTGAATCTGAGAAACTCTATTCCAGAGGGCCAACCAAATAGTAGCTGCCACACAGCAGAAACTCAAAAACCATTTCCTGAATGAATGGGCATGTGATAGGAATTGCATCACTTTATATTACAACCAACAACAAGAGGAATTTATATCTCATAACCTTAGCTAACTTTTAGTCCAAACAAATCTATGTATTCCATAAATACTCAGTAGTTTAAGAAAATCTATTTTAATACCTAAGCAGATAAAACTATCTAAAGGATTCACTCTATCTCACCAAAGCTAAAAGCATATGATGTTTATTTACTCACATTATATGCAAGCATCACCCTGCAGCACCCCTATGCAATAGAAATAAGATTCAAGCCACATATGTAATTTTAGATTTCTGTAACTACATTAAAAATAAAAGTAATCAAGTGAATTTACTTTTTTCTTTTCTTTTCTTTATAGTAGGGATTGACCATACCCAGTCCTTTTTATTTTTTTTTTATTTGACACAGGATCTTGCTAAGTTGCTTAGGGCCTCACTAAGTTGCTAAGGCTGGTCTTGAACTCACAATCCTCCTGCCTCAGCCTCCTAAGTCATTGAGATTGTTACTGAAAGCTTAGTCCTTGTCCTCAATGCCAATTAATGCCAGTTTAATAATGAGGACATGGTTTTGAGAAAAGGAAAAAGTTGTTTTATGGCTTGGCTAGCAAAGGAGAAACAGAGGGAACTCCTGTCCCTGAGGTTGTGAGTCTGCCCATCAGGAGGAACAGGGCACTTTGCTGGTATGTTAGGATTCACTTGTTAATTTATCACTCCCTAGATCTCTGGCAGACATTTTCTTGTGGAGCACAAATAACTCAGGGTTATCTTGTTCCTTGCCCCCAGTTTAGGGAGGGGGACAGGAAGAAAAAGAAAAGGAAAACACATCCCTTTTAAAAATAAGCCTTAGAGCTATATTTAAAAGGTGAAGTGGACCACTGTTACAGGATTACAGGCCTGCACCACCACACCTGCCTGAAATTATTTTTAATAATATATTATATTTTAGTTAATCCAATATATCCAAAATATTATCACTTCAATTTGTGTTAAATATAAAATTATCAATATTTTATATTTTTTATACCAACTCTTAACAGTCCAGTACATTCTATACTTACAACACATTGCAACTCAAACACGAAAGGTTCATCAGAAATATTTTGACTTGTATTTATATTTTATCATACTTTTGTTCCATACTGAAAGTGTTCCAAGTATACTTCAAAGTTTTTGAATAACTGTATCAAGTGTCAGTTTTTAAGTTTTAAATTGCATTTTTCAGTCACACTAGTCATATTTCAAATGTTCAATAGCCACAAGTGGCTGGTGCCTGTTAAATTGGACAGCTCTGCTGAGACCAGTCATTTAAGCAAAAGTCTTTTGTATGGCTCATTAGCATTTAACAAGTTGTCACATAAGTTAAAATTTATCATCCTTGTTTTCAGATGAGGACATGGAGGCTCTGAGAAGCTGCCATTCATATGAGATCACATGGCTAGAATTAGTTCACACTTTAAGCATCTATACTCCAGAAGCTGAATCTTTCCCCTTGGTTCCACTCACTAAAAGAATAGCAAAATGGAACATCTGAATTAGGTGTGCAAATATCTGAGACTTTCCTAGACACTTTGATTTCATGGCATATGGTTATGGCTACCATGTTGCTCAAATTAAAAACAGACACATGTTCTTGACAAAAGATTTTTGCACTTCTCTCAGGCATAAAAGACATTGAGAGACATAGTTTGGAAACCAAATGTTGGAATTTGAGGATAGTTTTATGGTTTATGGCAGTGGTTTCCAACTTTTTTTAAGCAGCAGAATCATTTTGTCCATGAAATACTAGATAGAACCCCACTATGTAAAATCAACAAAGTGAAGCTGCTCTATTAAATCATAGGTAAGAGCTCCTAGAGTATTACCTGTTGATATTCCCCTCTCCCATATCCTCTCCTCACCATGGCATCCCCTGAAGTAATATTCCAGAATCCTACAACATCATGAAACAGCAGTTAATAACCACCCTTTAGAAAGGGCTTCTATTTTCAGAAAATGGAGTCAATATATTTTCTCTATTTCACTAAGTACAGCTAAAAATATAAGAAGACTCAGAAAGTTGGAGAGAAGGAAGCAGATGAGCTAGGAAACTTAGGATCTAAAGAACAACATGGTGGTAAATTCATGTTTTTAATATTTTATTTTGTTGGTGTTTTGCTATTGCCTCAAATATTCCGGACTGTGTGCTTCAGAAGCCAGTACACTGGAAACTCTAATAGATACAGCAAAAGAAGCCTTAATACAACTTAGTCTCTTTAGTCAAAGTACCAGCAAACAGACAGCTTCTCAAGACAGAAATCTTTTATACAGTAACCACTCTGGAGTAACCAACCAGCATAGAGAATTCTGCATCCTCCAACCCCACCTTCAAAGACTTAGTGGGAAACCCACACTTCTACATTCTCTACATTCTGTATAACAAAGCAAAATAAGCCCTACCACCTCTCCGGAGTGTTTTTAGGTTAGAAAAGGCCACAGTGAGGAGCCAGGACTTTCAACTTTGTTCACCTAATTCCTGGTGTCAATGGAAATCACGTGGGGAATCTGGACTTCCACTCTTACCTGGCATCAAGGAAGCATCCTTCCCCCTCACCACTGAGGTAGTGTCAGAGTAGGCCTATTGAAGAGTCAGGATTTTCACCACCACCCAGTGTTACCACTGGCCTTCCATCCAAGGTGTCAGTGGGGAATAGTAAAGGGGTACTCTTGATCCTCACAGCTAGAGTGATATTGTGGTATTAGCGGAGGCCTGGTAGTGAAGGAAACTGAATTCAACCTAGCAGTAATGAGAAGTCCCTCCACACTCCCCAGGTATCAATGGAAGCCAAAAGAGAATTTAGATTTCTATCCCTACTTGGCAGCAATGAACTAGTAATCCCCTTCTTTCTGAGTGAGGTCAAAAGACCAGTTAAAACAGAACATTTAAGTAAAATACAGCATAATATAATATAATATCAATCATGTTCAGATTTCAACCAAAACTCACTCATTTTACCAAGAACCAGAAAAGTCTCAAATAAGGAAGATAATAGACACCATCAATGTGATTACATAGATGTAAGAATTATCTGACAAGTATTTAAAGCAGCTATAATTTTTTAAAAAGCTTCAACCAGCAATGACAAAGACACTTGAAATGAAAAAAAAAATCAAAAATCTTGGCAAAGAATAAAATATAAATAAAAAATCAGATGGAAATTTTAGGATTTAAAACAGAATAATCAAAATAAATACTCAATTGAAGAGTTTGAGAGCAGAACATAGAAGATAGATAAGAGAATCAGTGAACTTGAAGATAAAACAATAGAAATCATCCAATGTGAACAACAGAGAGAAAACAAACTAACAAAATAAAACAAAAACACAATCGGGACTGCACTTGCCTAGCATGCGTGAAGCACTAGGTTCAATCCCCAATACCACATAAAAATAAATAAATAAAGTATCATGTCCATAAAAAAAAAAAAAAAGAACACAACCACAGGAACCAATTCCCATTGATCCCACTTAACAACTGTGTCATGTCAGAGTTACAAGGTGAGAGGAGAAACAGAATCAGGCTTAAAAAGTATTTGAAGAAATAATGGCTAAAATTTTTCAAAATTTGGCAAAAGACATAAACGCATTTAAGAAGGTAAACTAACCCCAAGTGGTATAAACATAAGGAATTTCACACAAAGATATAGCAAACTTCTGAAAATTAAAGGCAGAATAAAAATCTTGAAAGTGTCAGAAAAAATTCTCCATTGCCAAAGAAAGAACAACTTTCAACCCAGATTTTTTTTCTTTTTCTTTTCTTTTCCTTCCTTCCTTCCTTCCTCCCTCCCTCCCTCCCTCCCTCCCTCTCT
>NW_026005920.1:0-5691 GCF_001458135.2 Marmota marmota marmota | reverse complement strand
ATGGCTACGAGCTGGGTTCTGTAGCTTTTCAGGTAAGCAGTTTCCAACTCTCCTACATCCAGCTGTGATAATTCAAGATTTTTCTCACAAGCTTTTGGGGGGTGTAGCTATCCATGAGAAACAGCAACTGTACAGGCACCTGGTTTCCAATTGAGAGACTAAGAGTAGGGAGGCTCCAGGTAGAAGCTCAAGCCCTCTCACCCTGGCCACCTCCACCACCCTGAGCAGAGACTCAAGCTAGGAATAGAAAACTCCACCTAATGCAAGAAAAGATAAAAGAGTTCTGAGAGCCTTTTTTCTTTCTTACTTTTCTTTTCTTGCTCTTCTCATCCATTCTCCTCTACCCTTCCCCCTCTGGTCCTCACAACCTCAACATATTTGAAACCAAGAACTCTCCATGAAATTGGACTTTAAGAACTGAATCACTAGAATTGTATAATTTAGAGGAATTGCATAGGCCCCACCTCACCACCTCTTTATTTGCTCTTATTTTCTTTCTCCCTCTCTTTCTTTCTTTCCTTGTTATTTTTCTTCTTTTTTCTTTCTCCCTCTATCCCACTTTCAGCCTCCTAACTTTTACTATTTATACATAGAGTAATTATATGAATACAGATATGGAGTTTGAATTTATACATTCTTCCATAAATTCCCCCTGCCTTTTCATCAGAGTTCTCCTCCAAAGATGCTAAGTTAGATTAATCACATACCCTCATTCCTTTCCCCCTTAACATAGCATCCTACCCCTGACCCTCAGTTCTCTATACACCACCAGAAATGGTATGTCTTTTATGAAATTAATGACTATATTCTAAATAATAATTGAAGCCAACATCTGTAGACACAGAGTCTAAATATAAATGTATTTAAAATGCTTAGGCTTAGGCTTCGGGTTAGGGTTAGATTTAGGGTTAGGTTTTGATCTATGGTTAGGGCTAGAGCTAAGGGTAGGGCAAGGGTTAGGACTAATGTTTGGGTAGGTTTAGGATTATGGTAAGGAATAGGGTTAGAACTAGTGATAGGGCTGGTGTGAGAGTTAGAGTTAGTCTTAGAGCTAGGATTAGGGTTAGGGTTAGGGATAGGGCTAAATTAGGGCTAGTGTTAGTGTTAGGTTTAGGCCTTTGGTTAGGGTTGGAGTTAGGATTACATTTAGGGTAAGGTATTGTGTTATATCTAGTTTGAGGGCTAGGGCTAGTGTTAGGTTCAGGATTATGATTAAAGCTAGGTTTAGGGCCAGGATGAGGGCTAATGTTTGTGTTAGAGTTAGGGCTACTATTAGGGCTAGGGCTAATGGGTTAGAGTTAGGGATAGTTTTAGTGTTAGGTTAGGTGTATACTAAGGGTCAGATTTACAATTAGGGTTATTATTAGGGTCAGGATCAAGGTGAGGGTTTGGGTTAGGTTAGGGTTTAGATTTAGGGCTTGAATTAACATTAGGGATTCGAGTTAAGGTAATGAAAGGGTTAGGTTTAGGGTTTAAGTGTGGTTTAGTGTATTGGATATAGTTATGGTTAGGCCTAGGGTTAGCATAAGGGTTATCGATAGGGTAATGGATAGGGTTAGACCTATGATTAGGGGTAGGGTTATGTATAGGTTTAGGGCTTTTGTTTGTGTTAGGTTAGGGTTTAGGTGTGGTTTAGTGTAATGGATAAGGTTAGGGTTAGGCCTAGGCTTAGCATAATGAGTTATCATTAGGGAAATGGATAGGGTTAGACCTAAGATTAGGGTAGTGTTATTATAGGATTAGGGCTTTTCTTGGGTTAGGGTTAGATTTACGTTTAGGGTTAAAGCTAGGTTTAGTGGCTGAGGATGTGGCTAAAGAAGTAGCATGCTCGCTGGCATGGGCAGGGCACTGGGTTCGATCCTCAGCACCACATATGAATAAAATAAAGATGTTGTGTCCATCGAAAACTAAAAAAATACATACTAAAAAACTAGGTTTAGGACTTGCATTGAGACTAGGTTTTGTATTAGGTTAGGGCTAGGTTTAAGGCTATGGCTAATGTACAAAGTAGTGTTATGATTAGAGCTAGTGATAGGGTCAGGGATAGGGCTAGTGTTAGGGTTAAATTTAGGGTTATGTTGATGTTTAGAGCTAGTTTTATTGTTAGGGTCAGAGTCAGAGTCCAGATTAATTTTCAGGTTAGGGTTGAAACTAGAATTAGATATAGGATTAGGGCTAGGTGTAGGGTTAGAGTTATGATTCGGTTTTGTTTTAGGACTAGGGGTAGAGTTAGGACTAGTTTTAGAATTAGGGCTAGTGTTAGTGTGAGGTTTAGTCTTAGGTTTAGGGTTAGATTTAGAGTTAGGTTTAGATCTAGGCTTTGAGCTAGGGGTAAGGATAGGGCTAGGATTAGGGCTAAGTTTAGGGCTAAGTATAGGGTGATGGTAAGGGATAGGGTTAGATCTAGGTATAAGGCTAGGGCGAGACTTTGAGTTAGTCTTAGGGCTAGGGTTAGGGTTGGGTTAGGGATAGGGCTAAATTAGGGCTGGGATTAAGAATAGGGTTAATGGTAGGGTTAGACCTAGGTTGAGGGCTAGGGTTATTGTTAGGGTTAGGGTTAGGTTTAGGTTAAGGGATGAAATTATAGCTACTTTTAGCACTAGGGTGAGGATTAGAATTAGGGTTTGGTTATGGTTACATTTATGATTAAGACGAGGTTGATAGCTAGAATGTGGGCTAAGTTTTGTGTTAGGATTAGGACTAGAATTAGAGTGAGGGCTAATGTCAGGTCTAGGGTTACAGTTAGGGAGAGTTTTAGGGTTAGGTTTATAGCTAGGTCTATTGTAAGGGTCAGGTTTCTTTTTAGAGTCAGGTTTAGAGCTATGGGTATTATTGGGGTAAGCGTCAGGGTTAGGGTTTTTATTAGATTAAAGTTTAGGGTTAATACTCTAGTTATCATTACAGTTATGGATAGGTTAATGATAGTTTTAGGTTTAGAGTTGAGGTTAGGTGTAGGGTAATGGATAGGGTTAGGGTTAAGTATAGGATTAGGGTTCGGCCTAGGGTTAGCAGAAGTGTTAGAGTTATCATTAGGGTAATGTATAGGGTTAAAGCTAGTGATAGGGCTAGTGTTATGCTTAGGATTAGGTCTAGGGTTAGGCCTTGGTTTAGGGTTAGGTCTAAGGTTAGGGTTATGGTTAGCTTTAGTGTTAAAGCTAGGGTAGGGCTAGGGGTAGTGCTAGGTTTTGCAATAGGTTAGGGCTATGGCAAATGTAAGAACTTTTTATGATTAGGGCTAGTTTTAGTGTTAAAGTTAGAGCTAAGTATAGTTTTAGGGTTAGGGTGATGTTTACAGCTAGAGTCAGTGTTACTATCTGGGTACTATCTGGGTCATTGTTCGGTTTAGGGTTATGGTTAATGGAAAAGCCAGAATTAGGTCTAGGGTTAAGACTAGTGGAAGGGTTAGTTTTTGTCTTTAGGCTAATGGTTATTATTAGGGCTAGAGCTAAGTTTTTCTTTAGGCCTAGGTCTAGAGTTATGGATAGATTAGGATTAGGTTTAGGTCTAGGGCTAGTGTTAGGTTTAGGTTTAGGTATAAGGTTACCAAGAGGGCTAATGTTAGGGTTCCGTTTAGGGTTAGGTTCAGGTTTAGACCTATGATTAGTGTTAGGGTTAGAATAAGGGTCAGGGTTAGGGTTAAAGTTTGGGTTATGGTTAGAGCTAGAATGAGGGCTATGGTTAGGACAACTAATAGGATTAGGATTTGGGATAGGTTAAGGAATAAAATTAGGATTAGGATTAGAATTAGCATTAGGTTTAGGGTTTCACATAGGGTAAGGGATAGGGTTAGGGCTAGGGTTAGGATTAAAGTTAGGTTTAGGGCTTGGATTAGGGCTAGTTTTGTGTTAGAGTTATGGCTATGGTTAGAGCAATGGCTAATGTAAGAACTATGGATTTTAGGGTTAGTTTTAGGGTTTGGTTAGGGGTTAAAACTCTAGTGTTAGGATTAGGTTTAAGGTTAGGGTGAAATATAGAGCTAGTGTTAGTGTTAGGTTAATAGTCAGTGTCATTTTTAGTTTTAGGGTTAGTGTTAGGACTCGAATTAAGGCTAGGGTTACTGTAAGGGTTCGGTTTCAGGTTAGGGTGGTGTTTAGAGCTAGGGTGAGTGTTAGGATATGATTCAGAGTTAGGGATAGTATTAAGGTTAAGATCAGGACTCAAATTAGGGCTAGGGTAAGGTCTAGGTGTAATGTTAAGGTTTGGTTTAAGTTAAGGTTTAGGGTTAGGGCTATTGCTTGGTTTTATTTTACTGTAAGGGTTAGTGTTAGGGATAGTTTTATGATTAGCATTAGGGCTAGGGCTAGTGTTAATGTTAGCCTTAGGCTTAGGTTTAGGGTTAGATTTAGAGTTAGGGTTAGATCTAGGGTTAGGACTAGGAATAAGGTTTTGGCAATGGTTATGGCTAGGTTTAGGGCTAAGTTTAGGATTATGGTAATGGATAGGGTTAGAAGTAGGGATAGGGCTACTGTGAGAGTTAGAGTTAGTCTTAGAGCTAGGGTTAAGGTTAGGGTTATGTATAGGGTTAAATTAGGCTAGGATTAGTGTTCACCTTAGGCCTAGAGTTCGGGTTAGGGTTAGGTTTAAGTTTAGGGTAAGGAATGGCATTATAGCTAGGTTTAGAGATAAGGTGAAGGTTAGAATTGGGGTTAGGGCTATGGTTAGGGTTAGGGTAATGATTAAGGCTAGGTTTGGGGCTAGGATGAGGGCTATGCTTTATTTTAGTGTTAGGGCTAGGATTAGGGCTAGGGCTAATATCAGATCTAGGATTATGGTTAAAGATAGTTTTAGGGTTAGGTTTATGCCTACATGTAATCAAAGGGTTAGGTTTAGGGTTAGGGTCAGGTTTAGAGCTAGGGTAAAGGTCTGGGTTAGAAGTTTGGGATAGGTTAAGGTTTAAAGTTAGGGCTCGAATTAGCATTATGGTTAGTGTTAGTGTAATTATAGGGTGAGGTTTAGGGTTTAGGTTTGGTTTAGAATAATGTATAGGTTTAGGATTAGAGAAAGGGTTAGGTTTAGGCCTAGAGTTATGGTTATTGCAATGGATAGGTTTAGAGATATGTTTAGGGCTAGGATTATGGTTTTGATTAGGGTTAGGGTTTGGATTAGGTTTAGGGTTAAAGTTCGGTTTAGGGCTTGGATTAGGGCTAGGTTTTGGGTTAAGTTAGTGCTAGGGTTAGGGGTAAGGCTAATGTAAGTGTCAGGGTTACAATTAGGGTTAAATTTAGGGTTAGGGTTAGTGGTAGGTCTAGTGTTAGGTTTAGGGTTATGGTTAGGGTGATGTTTAGACTAGGGTTAATATTATGGTCAGAGTCAGGGTAAGTGTTAGTTTTAGCTTTCAGCTTAAAACTAGAATTAGAGGTAAGGTTAGGGTTAGGGTTAAGGGTTGGTTTAGGTTAAGGGTTACAGTTAGGGCTATGGCTCAGTTTTGTTTTAGGGCTAGAGTTGATTAACGTTAGATTTAGAGTTAGGGTTAGGGTTAGGCTTAGGGTTAGGGTTTGATTTGGAGTTAAAATTAGATCTAAGTTAGGGCTAGAGCTAATGATAAGGCTAGGGTTAGGGCTTGGTTTAGGGCTAGAATTAGGGTTCCAGTAAGGGATAGTGTTAGAACTAGGGATGGGGCTAGGGTGAGAGTTAGGGTTCGTCATAGGGCTAGGGTTTGGGCTAAGGTTATGAATAGGACAAAATTAGTGC
>NW_026005919.1:0-5692 GCF_001458135.2 Marmota marmota marmota | reverse complement strand
GGGATTGGCTAGCTTCACTTAGCATAATCTGCTCTAATGCCATCCATTTCCCTGTAAATTCTATGATTTTGTCATTTCTTAATGCAGAGTAATACTCCATTGTGTATAAATGCCACATTTTTTTTATCCATTCGTCTATTGAAGGGCATCTAGGTTGGTTCCACAGTCTTGCTATTGTGAACTGTGCTGCTATGAACATCGATGTAGCAGTGTCCCTGTAGCATGCTCTTTTTAGGTCTTTAGGGAATAGACCAAGAAGGGGAATGGCTGGCTACGATCTACAGTCGGTGGGGTCGGGCTCCAAATTCCTCAATAGGACACCCATAGCACAAAAGTTAATAACTAGAATCAACAAATGGGACTTACTCAAACTAAAAAGTTTTTTCTCAGCAAAAGAAACAATAAGAGAGGTAAATAGGGAGCCTACACCCTGGGAACAAATCTTTACTCCTCACACTTCAGATAGAGCCCTAATATCCAGAGTATACAAAGAACTCAAAAAATTAGACAATAAAATAACAAACAACCCAATCAACAAATGGGCCAAGGACCTGAACAGACACTTCTCAGAGGAGGACATGCAGTCAATCAACAAGTACATGAAAAAATGCTCAACATCTCTAGCTGTCAGAGAAATGCAAATCAAAACCACCCTAAGATACCATCTCACTCCAGTAAGATTGGCAGCCATTAGGAAGTCAAACAACAACAAGTGCTGGCGAGGATGTGGGGAAAAGGGTACACTTGTACATTGCTGGTGGGACTGCAGATTGGTGCAGCCAATTTGGAAAGCAGTATGGAGATTTCTTGGAAAGCTGGGAATGGAGCCACCATTTGACCCAGTCAACAGCCCTCTTAATAGAAAGTGAATTTAATTGGCATCTATGGAATTCTCTAATCAAAAAGCAGATTTGGGGCTGGGGCAATAGTTTAGTGGCAGAGTACTTGCCTAGCATACGTGAGGCACTGGGTTCTATTCTTAGTACTACATGAAAGTAAATAAAATAATTATTTAAAAAAAGAAAATATTCTTGAAATTAAAATAAATGAATATGCATTATTTTCTTACTTGGATCATCTACCAAATTAGTCCACATTTTGCCTACTAAATACCTTATAAATTTAAAGAGGTCGGGCATAATGGCACATGCCTATAATCCCATAGACTGGGAGATGAGACCGAAAGGATTGCAAATTTGAAACCAGCTTCTACATTATAAGCCCTGAGCAATTTAGTCAGACTTTGTCTCAAAATAAATGATTAAAGGGGCTGGGGATGTGGCTCAGTGGTTAGGTCCCCATGGGTTCAATTCTTAGTACAAAAAAATTTAAGGATAATAAAAATCACACAATGTCTGCTTTTAGAACATAGTAGAAATACAATACAAATCAATAACAGAAAAAAAACTGTAAAAATAATAACACAATATAGGATGATTAAACAACACTTTTAAATAAAAAAAATGGCTTAAAACAGAAACATCATGAGGAATTTTGAAAATATTATATACTAATATTAAATCAAAACAACATTTTTGAAGTGCAGTAATGGCATTCATAGGAAAAATATGTCTTTGAATGCGTATTTTGGAAATTAGGAAATGTCTAAAATGATTAACCTTAATTTTCATCTTAAGAAACTAGAAATACTGATTAAATCCAAATTAAATAGAAGAAATAATAAAAGGTAGAGAAGCCAATGAAATTAAAAATAAATAATCAATACAGAAAATCAATGAAAATGAAAGATGGTTCTTAGAAAAGAACAATAAAATTCATAAAATTTTCATCAGGCTAAGAAAAAAAAGAAAAAAAAAACTTAAATACTGCTAATATAAAAATGAATAGGATATTTTTTATCAGGTTATGTTTATGATAAAAGAAAATTGCATTATAAATTTAGGAAGAATATAATTTTTTAAATAGAATCTGTCTTATTGGTACTTCTACAATCATGGGTGTGCAAAGGGTTTGAAAGTTAAATGTGCCTAATTAAAATAATTAAAATTGAGTTTTATTAATACATAACTAGTCTTTTGAGGAACAGACTTACTGATAATTGATGTTTTTGAGGAAGACACTGTAGAAGAAAATAAATATTAAATCCTAAAATTGCAACTTAGATTCCCATGTTTGATTTATGTTGAAAAGAAACATAACCCTGTATGAATATCAATGACTAAAATAGAACTAAAGTGCACAATTGATAGGTGTCTTGGCCAAATAAGTCAAAATTAAACTGAGGCAAATGAATGTTACATGTTAACAGATATTTCAGTAAAAATAACATTCAAAGTAACTACCTTGTGTAGATCTATAATAAAAATTACATACATGTAAATAAAATATAATAGGGAGACTCTGATCAAAATGTACTATTTATCTATAAATATGGATAACCACAACAACCAAACTAGTGATTTCATTTAAAAATGTATCAAGGAGGAAAAGAAAGTGACTTTTCCAAGATTTTAAGTATAACTTCAAAATGACTTGTGACTTAGTTTAGTTTAATATCTGGCAGCAGAGTCCCTTTGGTACACAATCATTGTTGACTATAGGTATGGTATTAATTTTTTATTCTTTTCAGTGTACTTTCATGATAACAACATAAGGTATAAAAATAAATGTGTACTAAAGAAATAAAATTTATTTGATTTTCTTTTATTTGTTGGGCAATTTTATAATTATGTGAACATTATACAGTATTTATCCAAATTAAGATGGGTACCTCACTAGATAATATAATCTTATGGAACCACCATTTGACAAGTAGTCTATTTTTGATCAAAACAAAAATAGACTACTTGTATGACTTTATGTATTTCAGGACCAGTAATTTTTGTCACATCACTTTACAAAGTTAACAACTAAAACAGAGGTACAAAAAAGATGCATAGACATATTTTTAATAAATTGCAAAGCAAAATAATAAGGGAATGAGCCATGTGTGTGATGACATATACCTATAATTCCACTTGCTCAGGAACCTAAAACAGGAGGGTAGAAAATTTGAGGACAGTCTTGGCAACATAGAGAGATCCTGTTTCAAAATAAACAACAAAAACAAATGATAAAGTAGCTCAGTGGTATATTGTCACTAGGTTTAATCTCCAGTATTATATATATATTATATATAAAGGAAAGAAGGAAGGAAGGGGAGAAGGAAGGAAGGAAATGAAGGAAGGAAGGGAGTATATAATGGTATTTATTTAAGGAAAAATTTCTGAAGAGATTTGATTATATTAAGAAAGTAGGAAGGAATGCTTGAAGAAAAACAGATTATTTTATTCCCTTCCCTCTGTAACCTCCATCTCTTCTCCCTATCTCATGAGAACTACTGTCGATAATAAAAAGTTAACTATTAAACCTACTGATAACTACATTTCCTAATTTGCCCAATTTTATGATTAATTTTACCTTATGGCTATCAATAATTTGTGGGAAGGGTACTTCTAGGAGATTTTGAAAAAAAGAAATAATTCAGGACCTTTAATTTGGGAAAGTCATGGAGGCCAGAAATATGGTCAGACTTGGGGCTTACCGATACTTCTCAAACTTCTTAGTTAACATCTTCTTTGTTGTTGCTGACTAATATATTTGATGACAATTTTCACAAGTTTAAGTTTTCAGATGGACTTTGAGAAAGTGCACTTTAGTGCATCAAGTTGAGTTTATCAGTATACATTCATATTTTACCGTCTGAACCTTTATTTCCCTACCTTTACCTATATTCATTTTTGTCCTAAATTTTATAATATGACCTTTTATTAATATTCTATTAATATTTAAATTGCCCCCCTTTTTTATACATGATTTATGCTCCCTTTTTACACA
The DNA here is from genome assembly GCF_001458135.2 of Marmota marmota marmota. Lineage (NCBI taxonomy): Eukaryota > Metazoa > Chordata > Mammalia > Rodentia > Sciuridae > Marmota > Marmota marmota. Next base: position 1,855 of record NW_026005919.1, on the reverse strand, counting down.
AAATTTTTATACAAAATCAGACTGATATAATTACCTATGGTAACAAGTAGATATGTTTTCCAGATTAAGAAAAATTGCTTTTCAATGAGAGTCTCAACTCAGGGGAAAAATTGCTTTGGAAATATGGATAGTCAACAGGGAAAGACTGCATTTGACCTTTTCCCATCTGTATATTTAAATCAGTCAAGGAATTATTTTTTATTATTTTTAAAAATTTTAATTAGTTATAAATGGCAGTAGAATTCAATTTGATACATCATATTTAATGGAGTACAATTTCCCATTCTTCTGGTTATATATTGTGTAGAATCACATCACTTGTATAATTACATATGTACATAGGATTCAGATTCATTCTACTATCCTTCCTACACCTGTACAACTTCCCCTCCATTTACTCCCCTCTAACTAATCTCAAGTAACTGTATTCTTCCCTAGCCTCCTGCTTTGTGAATAGTATCTGCATTTCAGAGAAAACATTTAGCTTTTGTTTTTTTATGATTGACTTATTTTACTTAGAATGATATTCTCCAGCTCCATCAATTTATTAGCAAATGCCATAATTTCATACTTCCTTACAGCTAAGTAATATTCCATTGTATGATTTTTTAAAGAGAGAGAGAGAGAGGGAGAGAACTTTAATGTTTTCTTTTTTTTTTTTTTTTGTTAGTTTGTTTTCAGCGGACACAACATCTTTGTTTGTATGTGGTGCTGAGGATCAAACCCGGGCCACACGCATGCCAGGCGAGTGCACTACTGCTTAAGCCACATCCCCAGCCCCATTGTATGATTTTTTTTTTTATCCATTCATTTGTTGAAGGGCACCTAGGTTGGTTCCATTGTGTAGCTATTCTGAATTGAGCTGCTAAAAACATTGGGATGTAACTGCATCACCATAATATGCTGATTTTATTCCTTTGGGTATAATCCAAGAAGTGGGATAGCTGGATCAATTGGTGGTTCCACTGTGAGTTTTCTGAGGAATTTCCATACTGCTTTCCATAATGGTTGCACCAATTTTCATTCCCACCAGCGATGTACCTTTCCCTCCACATTCTTGCCAAAATTTATTATTGTTTGTATTCTTGATAATTGCCATTCTGACTGGGGTGAGATCAAATCTTAGAGTACTTTTGCTTTACATTTCTCTAATTGCCAAAGATGTTGAACTTTTTTTTTATATATTTGTTGATTGATTTCTTCTTCTGTGAGTATTTCTTCAGCTCCTTAAGCCCATTTATTGATTGGGTTATTATTTTTTGGATATTAAGTTTTTTGAGTTCTTTAAATATTCTGGAGATTAATGCTCTATGTGAGGTGAACGTGTTAAAGATTTTCTTCCATTCTTTAGGCTCTCTCTTCACATTATTGTTTCCTTTGCTGAGAACAAGCTTTTTAGTTTGAATCCATCCCATTTACTGATTCTTGATTTTTCTTCTTGCACTTTGGGAGTCTTTTTAGAGAAATCATTTCCTTAGCCAACATGATAAAAATCTGGGCCTGCAATCTCTTTTTCTTTTTTAAAAAATATTTTTTATAGTTGTAGATGAATAGCATTTCTTTATTTTATTTTTTTATGTGGTGCTGAGAATTAAACTCAGTGCCTCACACATGCTAGGCAAGTGCTCTGCCACTAAGCTACAGCCCCAGCCCCTGTGCTTTCTTCTATTAGGTGCAGGCTCTCAGATCTAGTGCCTAAGTCTTCAATCCACTTTGAGTTGAAAATTTCATGTAGGGTGAGAGATAGAGATTTAATTTCATTTTTGTTACATGGGAATTTCCAGTTTTCCCTGCACCATTTATTGAATAGGCTCTTTCCTCCAGTGAATGTTTTTGGCTTCATTACTTAAAGTTT
>NW_026005918.1:0-5693 GCF_001458135.2 Marmota marmota marmota | reverse complement strand
TCTCTGTATGGAGCCGCTGTCACCACCGTGGAAGGCATTGGAAGCATCAAAACCAGGCTTCACCCCGTGCAGGTAAACATGCATCTCAATTTTCACACTCCTTAACTTTATTGCTTTACCAAATGTTTCTTAACTGTACTGATTCTAGATTACAATCAAGTAAGTAGAAGATTGGGATGTGCGTTGATCAAGGTAACAACATCTGTCCCTTGATTTAAAAGAAAGCTGGAAATCCATCCATATTCTATTAGATGGTCATCCTTCTTATTCCTTTTTCTACTTGAATGATAAGCAGGATCATCAAAATACCAATTAATGCCTATTGGACTATGAACTAGAATACATACTACACACTGGCTATTATGTGTAGAATAAATACATCTCTGTAGATAAAAGGATAAAATTCAATATTGTTCCATTTGACATAGAGGTCTCAGGAGTACAATCAGAATTGGGAATGAGTAGGGTCTAAAAATAATTTTGCTAGATTAGGAGTACAATCATTTGCCCAAATCCTAACCTGAAGCCAGAACAAAGAGTTTGGATCCAAGAGTAATGGCATGCATTGGCAGAGAACACATCAGTTCCTCTGTCTGTGTCCTAGAGGTTTGGGGAGTCACAATACCAGATCAACTGAGTCCTTCGAGCAAAAGGAGCCCCAAGGATCTCTGAGTTTAACCACATGAGAATCATTTCCAAGATAAGCAAAGGATCCAAAAGAGTCTGTTAGAATCTACTAGATTAGGCAAGATGCTCACATCAGGTCCATAAACCCCAATCCTAGGATAACACTACATCCTGAAATCTAGAATAGGGCTTCCCAAGTTTACTGTTCCTAAACATCACCTGGGAGGTTTTTCAAGATGCAGATCCTGAGTTAGGAGGTTGGGAGCAGGGACCCTGAGTTCTGCAGGTCCTACCAGCTCTCAGGGGAAACCAATACTGTTGGACCACAAACCACCCCTTTTTTTAAGAGAGAGAGAGAGAGAATTTTTAATATTTATTTTTTAGTTCTCGGCGGACACAACATCTTTGTTTGTATGTGGTGCTGAGGATCGAACCCGTGCCGCAGGCATGCCAGGCGAGCACACTACTGCTTGAGCCACATCCCCAGCCCCACAAACCACCCTTTTAAGTAACAAGGATCTTGGACACAGTCCAAAATCCTTGAAAGTGTAATTTCATCTGAGCCAACACAGAAGAATTCAAAGAAGAAAGCAAAATGAGATTGACAGTAGATAGTATTCAAATTAATCAAGAAGAGGTAGCCTCCTGGTCATCCTCCTTGATGGGGTGTTCAAGAAAACTATTTTTGAAATTTATGCACATTCATTATAATTATTGATGCCTGAAGAGTTCTTCTCTGGGAGTTGAAGGTGCACAGTATCTCAACTTGAAGGATTGAGCACATGACCTTGAGAAGTGCCTATAATGATAGTCTATGGCTTCTGAATCACTTCCTCCTAGAGCATCCTAGGAAAAGGGACCCACAGACCCTGACAAAGGGGCTAGGGTACATTTGCTCAGAGGGAGGATTCCACCTCTCTTACCTTAATTAATTGAGTTAATTGCAGCAGGAAAGTATGGCTGTACCCATGCTATGTCCTTCAAGGAAAGAATTGCCAAGAGCCATGTCACCCAGTGTGGATTCTGCACTCCTGGGATGGTGATGTCTATGTATGCACTGCTCAGGAATCACCTGCACCCCTCAGAGGAGCAGCTCATGGAGGCCCTGGGAGGTAGATCTGACACAGGGAAAAACCACCAGCTACCCACAGCCAGGTGAGAAGTTTTCTTCAGGCTGTTATAAGCCACCTTCCACATTATTCCTATCCTACTAAGACCTTCACATAGGTCATTTCTAAAGTAGCTACAATTCACCCAAGAGCAGAGAAAGATGCTAAGCAGTTCCCTGCTTATCACAGTATATACATGGTGTGTTCTGTAAAGCACTAATGCACAGCATATGGACCACACCACTTATCTGTCCAGTGATTTGTGTGGCTGCCTTCATTAAGGGCCTGTGTTAGTACTGGGGCTGCCCTAACAAAGCACCACAAACAGGTTGGCTGTAAGGAGGACCATTCCTTGCCTCTTCCTAGCTTCTGGTGTTTGACAATAGCCCCTGGCATTTTATTTATTTGTTTGTTTGTTTGTTTATATATTTATTTATTTGGCTTGTAGATGCATCACTTCAATCTGTGACTCCATCTTCACATGGCCTTTTCCTGTGTCTGTACATCCAAATCCACGCCCCCCTATTTTTACAAGGACACCAGTTCGTAGGGCCTACCATAATCAAGTATAACCTCATCTTAATTCAGTTACATCTACAGAGATCCTATTCAAAATGAGGTCATAGCCGCAGGTTTTACGGGTTAGAATTTTAACACATCTTGGGGCTGGTGTTGTTGCTCAGTGGTAGCGCACTCGCCTAGCAAGTGCGAAGCCCTGGGTTCAATCCTCAGCACCACATAAACACAAATAAAGATATTGTGTCCAACTACAACTAAAAAATAAATATTAAAAAAAAGAATTTCAACACATCTTTCTGAGAGACGCAATTCAACCCTCAACATAACTCTTACAAATTGAAAGAATCCTTAAAATTTGCAATGGGTGTAAGTTACTAAAGAGGAGTTCATCAATCTGTCTTTTTTATGGGATCAGTAAACTTCATCTTCAGGTGTCAACAGTCCCTCAACAAGTCATCTGTCAGACACACAGATTCTTAATTGAGGACCCTCAAGCAAGCACACACCTGTATTCAGCCAGCTGCTGATGAAATTCCTCCTCTCTCATGTCCTCTCTTTACTCTCTGCTCCAATGCAGAATATCAGTTTAAGTCATGTAGAATCCCCACCTTCCTTGGGTCCCTCTCCTGGTCTAGTCCTTCAGCAGATTCTCAGTTTAAAGCATGGCCAAGCCCAATCTCCCTCACCTGGCATTCAGAGAACCCTGGCAACTGGTCCCCATACCTAAGGCTTCCTTCTCCTCCATGTGACTCCCTTTAGTCCTTTCTCCTCTCTGCCACTACACATTTCCTCCTCTGCACCTTGCTCGTGTTGCTCTGAGGATTCAGACTGCTCCACACCAATCCATAGCTTGCTCATCTTTGAAGCCTGAGCTTCTTAGCAACGTATCCCCAGATGAGCTCTAGTCCACACTGACCCTCCTTTACCTCCACTCCCTATATCCTTGGAAACCTGAGGTTTGCAAGCTTTTCCATGCAATAGAATGTACTGCAAACCTCTTAAATGCATATTCCTGGGCCCACCCCCAAGACATTCTGATTCTAGAGAATCTGAACAGAGACAGGGATCTGTATTTTTAACAACTGCTTTCAAGAAATTCTGTTGCCTGACCTTAAAGTCTCTGAGGAGACCAATGACAGATTGCCCGAGGCATGATACTTTTCTCATATTGTGCCTTGGGAATTATTTATAGTTTCTGTTTTAGGATCACCAATATCTTACAGTCTGAAATATAGTTGTTGTCAATAAATACACAATGGACATGGAGATGGAGCTCAGTGGTAGAGTGCTTGCCTGGGCCCTGAGTCTAATCCTTAGCATCAGCAAAAAATAAATAAATAAATAAGTATCTAGATCTATTTAAAATTTCACAAAAAGCCAGTAAATATAAGTCCTCCTGACAGTCATGCTTCTCCTCCAATTAGGTAATCTTTGCCGCTGCACTGGGTATCGGTCAATTCTTGAGAGTGGCAAGACTTTCTGCATGGTGAGTAGGTGGCTCTACAGAGCAAGAATGACAGGGACACAGGAATTAGTTTTCCAAGACCATCTCAAAAGTCTATAAGGGAGACAAAGTAAGTTAGCTCCAACTAACTTAAACTGGAGTTTAAGCTATTTCCTGGGGATTGGGTAAGTTCTGTACCACCTTTGATGTTGTCCAAAATCACAGACAAAAGTCAAATGATCTATCCAGACATCCAGATATTATTTATCAGTCAAGCAAAGTATCTAGATAGGACAAGCAAGAGGGCTTCAGCAAACCCAAGTAGACACACAAGGGAATAAAGTTTGCTGTGGTGAGGTAAGGTTTATTCCAGAATCTAACCAGCTGGGAAGGTGTGAACAGATTAAAAAAAAAAAAAAGTTGAATAAGTAGAGTGGAACCCAAAATTCACTCCAAGTGCCACAGCACAGGGAGCTTCCTCTACAAAATGGGGGAACTTCAATGGGCTGTTCTGAAAATCAAGTGAGTCTTGCTTGGCAATGAGTAAGAGTTTAAGAAATAAGTTACTACTGTTTTTGATAATGTTGTTGACACTATGAACTAGCATTTGACAGGGATACCAGACAGGCGCATCTGATGACCCTCTACTGAGGGTAAAATGGATATGGGCAACAAAGTTCTTAGATCCAAGCAAAGGGGACCCCACATTTTAGAAGGCCCCCCCTCTGATCTTTCTCCAGTCATTCTCAGGAGTCAATAGGGTCAAGTGACTTGCCTGCCTGTATCTTCACTCCTTTTCTAAGTCATTCTCCATGTATGGTTTTGACTCTACTTTTAGGCCAATATAAGTCCCTTTCCTGATATACTCAAGGGTGGATCATGACAGCCAGCATCTACACCCTGCACCCTAGGTCAAAGGGAGTGGACAGAACTTGGAGACTCTGGTGGGAGTGTTCACATGGGTGAGGCCCCTCATAGTGGAGAACAGAGCCAGGGCTGAAAGAGAAAGGGAGCAGGCTATAGGCTGGGGCCACCATTTGTATTCTTTCCTCAACTCCACAAATAATAGAGGTGAGCCTAGAGGTGGACAAGCAAGTATGTCCAACTAACCACAAAGTTAGGCAGATATTCCATGTCCTTGTGTCCCAGACTTCTATTGCCACATTGGGGAAGCCAAAGTTAACAAGCCAAGACGTAAAATGAATAGCCTGTGAATCCAACAAATTGCTGGTGTACATGGAAAAGCTCTTGTGAAATACAAAGAAAGAAAGTTAGAGGAAAGCCCTTTCCCTATGGATGTGGTGTTATTCACCTTTCCAGGCAAACTGATTCTGGGGATAAGGTAAAATGTGGTCAGACACTCACCCTACAGCCAACATGTCCCATGGGACTTTAATGGGCGACAGCAACCCAGCCCCAGAAGGGTTGTAAAAGGTTGACATCTCCTGGGCCAAGGGAACACGGGCTTCTTTCCATTATTGTTGACTCAAAGTCCATCCTGGGAGCTCTCAGAGATTTCAGTAGAAAAGGAAGCTTTTTACATTCTTGGCCCAGCTATTTCAGTTTCTTGAATAGAATTAGTAAGATGGCAGCTTCAGACACTTGAGCAGAGTTAGAGAACTGTTGAGGTGTCTGGGAACAGGTATTTTAATAGACACTTAGGAGAAATTATCTGAGGAAGAATATAGTAGAGGTAAGTTTGGAGGAAACAGAAATGAAAGAGATTCAAATGAAAACCTGCTTTAAAATTCATTATCAACTCATTCCCAGTCAACCCATGTATAGCCCAAATGACTGGGAGAGCTGATTTCTTCTTTTGCTTCTTTCAAATTTTTCTCAAGTACCTTATATGAAATATGATTAAAATGAATAATGTTGTTGAATATTGTATAGAGTATATTGCTATTGTCCCAAAAAACATTTTATAAATTAATTTTACTGCTAAGTATTAATCTTAAAAATTCATAGATACACACAATCTGTACAAAAATGTT
>NW_026005917.1:448693-451967 GCF_001458135.2 Marmota marmota marmota | reverse complement strand
AAGTTTATCATTGATTTAGGGTTTGGCTTAGGATAAGAGATAGGGTTTTAGCTGGTTTAGGGCTCGGGTAGTGTTAGGGTTAGGGCTAGAGTTAGAGTTACGATTAGGGTTTAAGCTAAGATAAAGAATAGTATTAGGGGTAGGATTTGTGTTAGGGTTAGAGCTAGGATTATGACAATGACTAATTTATGAACTAGGATTATGATTAGGGCTAGTTTTAGGGTTGGGGTTAAGGCTAGTTCTGGTGTTAGGATTAATTTAAGATTAGGGTGGTTTTTAGAACTAGGATTAGTGTTAGGATCAGTGTCAAGTTCAGGGTTATTTTTAGAGTTAGGGTTAGAGCTAGGTGTAGGTTTATGGTTTGGTTTATGTTAAGGGTTAGGATTAGGGATATTGCTTGATTTTCTTTTACAATTAGGGATAGGGGTAAGGAAAGTTTTAGGATTAGCATTATCGTTAGGGCTAGTGTTAAGTTTTGGTTTAGGATTGTGGTTATGGTTAAATTTAGAGTTTGGTTTAAATGTAGAATTAGGTTTAGATGCAGGTTTGGGCTAGGGCTAAGGATAGAACTAGGGATATGTCTAGGTCAAAAGTTAGAGTTAGTTTTAAGGCTAGGTTTAGGACTAGGTTAGGACTAAATTAGGGTTATTGCTAGGATTATTGTTAGTGTTAGGCCTAGGGTTAGGGAAAAGTTTATGGTTATGCTTAAGATTATGGTTAGGTTTAGTGTTATGGTTAGGTTTAGGGTGAGGGATGGGGTTATAGCTAGGGCTAGAGCAAGTATTAGAATTAGGGTTAAACCTTGGGTTATGGTTCAGGTAAGGATTAAGGCTAGGTTTAGGGCTAGGAGTAGGACTACGGCTAATTTCAGCTCCAGCTTTAGAGTTAAAGATAGTTTTAGGGTTAGGTTAGATGTAGAGTAAGGGTTAAGTTTATTGTTAGGGTCAGGTCTAGAGCTAAGGGTATTGTTTGCATCAGGGTCGTGATAAGTGTTTGGGACAGGTTAAAGTTTAAATTTAGGACATGAATTAGAATAGGGTTAGGATTAGGGAAACGATATAGTAAGGTTTATGTTTCAAGTTATGTTCAGGGTAATGGATAGGGTTATGATTAGGGATATGTTAAGGTTTAGGCCTAGAGTTATGGTTAGGATTATGGTTAGGGTAACGGATAGGGTTAGAGCTAGGGTTAGAGCTAAGTTTATAGTTATTACTAGTGTTAGGTTTAGGGTTACTGTTACGGTTAGTGGTAAATCTCAGTTTAGGGCTCAGTTTAGGCTAGGTTTTGGTTTATGTTAGGGCTAGGGTTAGGGTTATGACTAATGTAAGTATGAGGGTTAAAATTAGGGCTAGTTTTATGGTTATGGTTAGGGTTAGAGCTTGGTCTAGGGTTATGTTTAGGGTTATGTTTAGGGCAATGTTTAAAGCTAGGGTTAATGTTAGCATCAGAATCAGGGTTAGAGTTTGTTTTAGGGTTCTGCTTCAAACTAGAATTAGAGCTACATATAAGGCTAGGTGTAGAGTTAGGGTTTGGTTTAGGTTAAGTGTTAGGGTTATGGCTATGGCTTGGTTTTGTATCAGGGCTAAGGCTAGAGTTAGGGCTAGTTTTAGGAATAGCATTAGGTTTAGGGTTAGGGTTAATGTTAGGTTTAGGCTTAGGCTTTGCATTAGGGTTAGATTTAGAGTTACGTTTAGATCTAGGGTTAGGGCTAGGGATAAGGAAATGGCTAAGGTTATGTCTAGGTTTAGGCCTAGGTTTAGAGTTCCAGTAAGGGATAGGGTTAGTTTTAGGGATAGGGAGAGAGTTATGCTTAGTTTTAGGGCTAGGATTAGGGATACGGTTAGGGTTAGGGATAGGGCAAAGTTGGGTCTAAGATTAGGAATAGGTTGGTTTAAAGTTAGGCCTAGGTATAAGGTTAGTGTTATGATTAAGGCTATGTTTAGTCCTAATATGGTCTAGGGTTTGTGTTTGGGTTAGGGTTAGGATTATATCTAGTGCTAGTGTCAGGTCTAGGGTTATGGTTATGGATAGTTTTAGGGTTAGGTTTTGACTAAGTCTAATGTAAGGATTAGGTTTAGGGTAAGCTTCAGGTTAGAGCTAGGGGAATTATCATGTTAAGGGTCATGGTTAAGGTTTCCTTTAGTTTTGAGTTTAGGGCTAGAGCTCAAAATAGCTTTAGGGTTACAGTTAGGGTAATGATAGGGTTAGATTTAGGGTTCAAGTTAGGTTTATGGTAATTGATAGGGTTGGGGTTAATAATAGGTTTAGGGTTAGGCCTAGGGTTAGCATTAGGGAAAGGGTTCTGTTTAGGGTTAGTGTTAAGGTTAGGGCTAGGGTTATGGTTAGGATTAGGACTTAAGAAAGGGTTAAGTCCAGCATTAGCATTAGGATATGGGTTATTATTAGGGTAATGGATACAGTTAGCGCTAAGATTATAGCTAGACTTATAGTTAGGATTAGGTCTTGAGTTAGTGTTAAGGTATGGGTTAGAAGTAGGTTTAGGGTTACTGTTATGTTAAGTGTAAGAGTTATGTTCTGAGTTATCATTAGGTTTAGAGCAAGAGTTAGGTTCAGGGTTATGTTTAGGGATAGAATGATGGAACATTTAGGTTTGGGGTTAGGGGAATGGTTATAATTAAGTTTAGGTTTAGGGTAAAAAATACAGTTAGATGTAGTTTTAGGGTTAGAGACAGTGCTAGTTTTAAATTTAGGGTTAGGGTTAGGAATATAGTTATGTTTAGGTTTAGGTTTAGGGTTTGATTTATGGTTAGGGCTAAAGCCAGTGTTAGTTTAGGGTTAGGTCTAGGGTTAGTTTTGTGTTTAGCATTGGGATTATGGTTAGGGTTAAGGCTAGGGTTTAATTTAGGGTTAGGGTTAGGGTTAGGGTAATGGTTAAGATTAGAGCTAGGGTTAGGGCTTGTGTCAAGGTTAGGATTAGGATTAGGTTTACAGTTATATTCAGGGATAGTTCTAGATTTATGTTTATAGTGTTAGGTTTTGAGCTAGAGTTAGGACTAAGGCGAGGGTTAGGTTTGAGTTAGGGCTAGGGTTAGGATTAGGCTTATGCCAAGGCTAGGTTAATGCTTAGGATTTTCTCTAGGTTTTTTGTTAGGTTTTGGCCTAGGGTTAAAGCTGTGGGTAATGTAAGAGCTAGAATTATGATTAGGACTAGTTTTAGGGTTTAGAGTTATGCCAAGATCTAGTGTTAGGTTTAGATTTTCAGTTAGGTTCAGGTTTAGAAATAGGTTTACTCTTTTTTTTTTTTTTTTTTTTT